>NC_142929.1:67377572-67522572 GCF_046866305.1 Octopus bimaculoides | reverse complement strand
CTCCGGCAAGGGATGGTGGCGAACCCTGCTGTACTCTTTCACTACAACTTTCTCTCACTTTTACTTCCTGTTTCTGTTGTGCCTGTAATTCAAAGGGTCAGCCTTGTCACACTGTGTCACGCTGAATATCCCCGAGAACTACGTTAAGGGTACACGTGTCTGTGGAGTGCTCAGCCACTTGCATGTTAATTTCACGAGCAGGCTGTTCCGTTGATCGAATCAACTGGAACCCTCGACATCGTAAGCGATGGAGTGCCAACAATAGGGTTAAAAATCCATTGGATAGAAAAAGGAGAGAAATTCACCCATAGGACATCTACTATAACCCAGACAGGTATTATACCATTACACTAAAATGCCTTTAGGATTTTCATCCATTCAAATTAGAGGCTTTCATCTTACAAGTGGGACAAAAATAACGTTTTACAGTTTACATATATAACGTGACTATATAACTATATAGAATGCAACTATAACTATATAGAATGTAATTATATAAGCGTTGTGAAATATAATGAGCTAATTGTATCCAGTGTTCAGGTACACTACAACTTATTGGAAAAGGGTAAAAGAGGGGACAGAAAGAAACAATAAGACAAGTAAAGAAAACAGTAATGATAGCTGTAAGTACATGCATTGCATGCAAAGCAAAACATAAAAAGACTGAAAAGTGAAGAGTAGAAGGGTCACTAAAAGAGAAGGTACATAGGTACATCAGGTGCAATCACATGTTAAGGTTATCGCTACATGCGATATAATAGCACTGCTAACACAGTAGAACATAGTGTTGATTTATAAAGTGTTTAATATACTTTGTAGTATATTATGGTTGCATGAGGAAATACAGTGTCTCTACAAGTAATTAATCAAGAATAGTGTTGGGAAATTTCAGAAAGCATGGAAGTTTTGAAAAATATTGTGTCCCGGCAGCTATAAACAATTTATCTCAAATGCCAAAACAGTTCTAATACATAGGATGAAAATTGAAAAGTTACTTTAGTTTAATGGCATCATGACTGTCTGGGCTACGGTAGGTGCATGGTTAGAGTTCAGCTGGCAGGCTTCTGCTTTTTTTTTTTTTCATTTAAGGGTTTTTTCTAATGCTCTGTATTATGAGCATTTATTCATAACTGGACTAAGGCAATGAGGTGTTAGAGTGTAAATTTATGTAGTAATCAATACATTCCAGCATTATCCTCATCATGAGGAAAGAAAAGAAAAGTTAGAAGCACATACCTTGTGGTATTTGTTTCAGCTCTTTGCATTTTAAGTTCAATTCCTGACAAGGTCAGCTTTGCCTTTTATAAAACATTAGGTATTAGTAAAAAATATTGACTAATTCCCTACCCATCGAAATTGTAGCCCATGTACCTAAATCAGAAACCATTATTTATAACTCTATTGGCATTCATGACATTGTTTATAGAAGATTTATTTACATTTTTTTTTATGCTTCTGTACTTACATTCTAAATGTAAACAAGCTCATGGGGAGGCTTTGGACTAATGACCCATTGTTTCTGCATCTATTGTTCAAGTTATGTTCTCATGTTAGCATTGATAACTTGGATAATTTTGATACAATGAAGACTTGGAACAAAAGTTTTTGCAATCTGACACCTTTCTCAACAATAATTGTTGTATCTTGAAGTGGAAATGTTTCAACATTTTTACCAATGATGATTGATAGCAAATAATGCATTGAAGAGCTTAACCCTTTTGTGACCATATTTTTGTCGGCATAACAAGCACAAGCATGGCTTTGTAGTTCAGAAGTCTGCTTCCTGTTTGGTTTCAGGTTCACTCCCACTGCATGGTATCTGGAGCAAATGTCTTCTACTGTAGCCCTGGGTTGACCAAAGCTTTGTGAGTGGATTTGATTGACAGAAACTGAAGAAAATCCCATTTTATATTATGTATATATGTGTGTACATGCGTGTGTGTGTGCATACCCATGTTTGACATCACATGATGGATGTAAACAAGCATGACTGCTGTAAAAGCAACTTTGTTCATTTTCACCTTCCATGAAATGTATGTCTAGCCAAGGAGAACTATTGCCCTGCTTGGTGACAGGTGAGGGTTGGTGACACAAAAGACATCCAGCCATAAAAAAAATCTGCCTCGGCAAATTCCATCTGACCAAATTTTATCAAGCATGGAAAAGTGGATGCTAAAACCACAATACTGACACTGCTTTTGTTTCAATTACTTTTCAAGAAATCATGGATAATTTAGTAAAATAAATATCTTTATTAAGCTAGTGCTTCAAATATATGAGATTTTTGGTGGAAGGTTTTAATTTAGATCTTTCTAAAACAGGAAATTTGTATCACAGAACCAAGGGCAGTTTCAGGTGGGGGTTGGTACGAAAAGGGGTAATGCAGTGTCAGTGACCAATATTTGAACTCATTGCAGTTATTTTGTCGGTAGTCTAGAACTTGAACAATATAGCTTCATGAAATGAGTCGACTATTTTCTTCCATTTCACAGATTCCAGTTCTGTTGGAAGTAAACAATCTTTGGACAGTGAAGATTCAGGTTCATCACATGAACAACTGGTGACTTCGGCCTCCAGTCAAAGTACATTGCAGGTACTTCATGCATTTATTTATTTGTTTGTTTATTTATTAATTTTCTCTGCAACTTTTAAAAATATCTTTGCTTTCTTAGTTCCTTTTTATTTTAATTTTTATTTTATTTTATTTTAATTTTAATTTTATTTTATTTTACTTTTTCTGTTTTTTTTTCTTTTTCTTTTGTTTTGTTTTTGTTTTTTAATAATCTGGAATATGTAAGACACAGGGATGGGTGTATAGTTAAGAAGTTTGCATTCCAATCAGGTGGCTTCAGATTCAGTCCTACTGCATGGCATACTAGCCAAATGTCTTCTGTTGTAGCCCTTAGCTGAACAAAGCTGTGAGTGGATTTAGTTGTCAGAAACTGGAAGAAACCTGTCATTTGTGTGTATGTATGTGTGTTTGTGTTTGTGTGTGTGTGTAAAAAGGTAAAGACCCCCTTCGGTCATGAATGATCATGGAATTGCACCTATAGAGTTCCCCTCCTAGGCACAAGTCCAGGCAAGATTGTTTATGGAAGACCAGCAGTCACCGATGCATACCAGCCTCCTCTCTCCACACCACCGATGTTATGCAAGAGAAAGGCAAAGGCCAGTACAACTTGGCACCATTTACGTCACAACTCATTTCTACAGCTGAGTGAACGGGAGCAAGGCGAAAAAAAGTGTCTTGCTTGAGAACACAACACAGCCCAGTCCAGTGATCGAACTTACTACTTCTTGATTGTAAGCCCTATGCTCTAATAACTGAGCCATACATATATATAAGTATGTATGTACATGTATGTATAAATTTGTGTGTGTGTGTGTGTATATATATATATATATATATATATATATATATATATATATATAGGCGCAAGAGTGGCTGTGTGGTAGCTTGCTTCCCAAACACATGGTTCTGGGTTCAGTCCCACTGCATGGCACCTTGGGCAAGTGTCTTCTACTATAGCCTCAGGCCAACCAAAGCCTTGTGAGTGGATTTGGTAGATGGAAACTGAAAGAAGCCTGTCGTGTGTGTGTATTTGTGTGCCTGTGTTTGTTCCTCCACCATTGCTTGACAACCGATGTTGGTGTGTTTACGTCCCCGTAACTTAGTGGTTCAGCAAAAGAGACTAATAAAATAAGTACTAGGCTTACAAAGAATAAGTCCTGGGGTCGAATTGTTCGACTAAAGCTGGTGCTCCAGCATGGCTGCAGTCAAATGACTGAAACAACTAAAAGAGTAAAAAAAGTATATATATATATATATATATATATATATTTATATATATATATATATACACTACTCCTGCTATTCACTTCCCCCATCCTTTCTTCTGCATCCCTCTATCTTTCTCAGCTCATGTTTCTTGCTTCACCCACCCTTCAACCCTTCTAATCTTAACATTCTGCCTCTTCATCCCTAGCTCCCCCTAAAATGCAACCCACCCATCCACCCACTTCTACTTAGTTTGTACAGTGTGGAGGCACCCAAGCACCTCATTACTATTATTTATTTCTTACAGTTCCTATTGATCTTTTGCTATTCCTCTCTCCCCTTTTCCCTGCAAGATATGAGTGTTCTGCACCCATTTGCCATCTCACCATAGTCCCCTCATCCCCTAGCAAGATACTGACACTCCTCCCACCTCCCATCAGGGCTCATGATCCTGCGAACTTGCATAGTGACCTCAATAATGCAGGTAGCATGAAATAAACACCCTGTCCATGTTGTTAAGGCGGTGCTCCACGACTAAAGGCGGTGCTCCACGACTAAAGACGGTGCTTCACGACTAAAGGCGGTGCTCCAGCATGGCTGCAGTGAAATGACTGAAATAAGTAAAAGAAAAGAATAAAAGAATATATAAACAACAACAGATGGATTGTGGTTCACTACAGCTGTTTCAGATGTGTTTTTTTTTTGGTGAATATAAATATTACATCATGTGAAAAAAAAAACTGTTTTCATCAGGTGAATATGTGTAAGAATTAAACATTTTGAATATTTCAATAAGTCAAAAGTGCCATTTTAACTCTACCAACCAAGTGTTTTGTCTTGATATTGCAAAATAGTTTTAAATGAGTATCATTGTCATACAAGCAGTGTCAGTCATTTCCAGTATTCTTTGAAAGCATATCCAGCCATGGGAGAGCTATTACATTGCTTGGAAGCATGTAAGGGTTAGTGGCAGGAAGGGCATCCAGCTATAGAAAATCTGTCTCAATAAATTCTGTGTGAATCTATGCGCACATGGAAAAAATGGACAATAAACCAGTGGTGGCGATGATGATGATGGTTGTCATCCACATCATTGTGATCATCATTCAAGTGCTGGATGTTGAATTGAATTAAAAATGTGAATTCATGCTGTTCAAGTGTTTTTTTTTCTATGTCGCTCGCTGTTATAAAATTTTATCTAACACAATTGGAATTCAAAATGGAATGAGATAATCCAGTGCATCTCAAAGACTAAGAGCAGAGGATGTATTCAAATTACGAAATCAAGTCTGAAAATTTATACAACATATTTGTCATGTGTTACGGTGTGCTTGATGAAACTCACTGATGAATAGGGCTTTTCTAGTCTTATTAACATAAATGAATAATTGAAAGATTTGGCATGTGTTTTTGTGTGTGTGTATGTTTGAGTATGTATGTATGTATGTGTGCATGTATGTGTGTTTGTGTGCATGTGATTTCACAAATGCATTCTTCTATATGTGTGTTTGTGTATGATTGCACAGGCATACACAAATACACATATGCATGTAAATATGTGTGTGTTGTTTATGTTCATGAAATTGCACACACATGCACACTCACACAGATATACACAACACATGTATATTTGCAGACAAACAACCTGTATCATCATCGTCACCATCACTGTCATCATCATCATTATCATCATCATTGCATTTATGTCTTTCCCCAAAGACATTAGAGACACATGTATCAATATGTACACATTTCAGATGTATCCTAAATCATTATTAAAACTTATTAAAATCTGTCTTCGACTCCTCCTAATGTTTCTTGTTTCAGAGACATACTAGTCATTAGTCTGCACTGGCGTTTGTTCAAGGTCACCTTTCAGATGACCATTTGATGTGAAAGGTTGTACATATAAAGACAGACTATTATTTGGTTGTAGCTGACATATTTTGTTTGACTCTTCACTGTTGAAGACGGTTTTATTACCTACAGTAACATGAATACATCTATTTTCCTACATTGAATGCGTAATTTTACACATCAACTTTCTAATGTTTTCTTGTATATTCCTATATAAATTTGTGCATGTATTTGTTTAAATCTTAGTCATTTTCAGTAATAGTTGTCTGCATACATATCTTATATCTTTTATTTGTTTCAGTCATTTAACTGTGGCCATGCTGGGGCACTACCTTGAAGGGTTTTAGTCAAACAAATTGACTACAACACTTGTTTCTTTTATAAAAGTCTAGTACCTATTTTATTGGCCCTTTCGCTGAACTGTTAAGCCATGGAGATGTAAACACACCAACACCAATTGTCAAGCAGTTGTGGGGGACAAACACAAGCACAAAGACACACACACACACACACACACACACATACATACACAGACACACACACACACACACACACACACATACACAGACACACACACACACGTGACAGGTTTCTTTCAGTTTCCATCTACCAAATCCACAAATCAACTCACAAAGCTCTGGTTGGCTCGAGGCTATAGGAGAAGACACTTGCCCAAGATGTTATGCAGTGAGACTGAACCCAGAACCATGTGGTTGGGAAGCAAGCTTCTTACCACACAGCCACACCTGTATGTGCATACCCATATAATCATTATCATCATCATCATCATCATCGTTTTAACATCCATTTTTCCTTACCTGCATGGGTCAGGCAGAATTCATTGAGGCAGAGTTGTTTTTTCTTTGGCCAAATGCCTTTTCTGTCTTCGGCCTGCACCTGTCTCCAAGCAAAGTAATATGTGACATCCATAGCCAGGCATGTTTCCATGAAAGATGGGAAGCAAACAAAATTTCTTGTGTCAGTGGTGCTTGTTTGCAACTATTCTTCAATATCGAGACAAAGAGACACAAACACACACTCTTTCTCTCTCTCACTCGCACATACACACACTTTTCTTCATTCTCTCTCTCTAACTGTCTCTCATTTCCTCTCTCCCTCTCTCTAACCGTCTCATTCTCTCTCTCACAAACATGCACACGCTCACACATACTCACACACAAACACCTACATATACTTTTCCTCATTTTCTCTCTCTCTCTTTCACATGCATACACACACACACACACATACATATACACATTTTCTCTTTCTCTTTCATGTGCGTGCTCTCACACATACATACACATACTTTTCCTCATTCTCTCTCTCACTATCATTTGCATTCTCTCTCTCTTTCTCGCACACACACACAAACACACACAAACACACATGCGCACACACACACACACATGATCATCATTTGACATCTCCATTTCATGCTGGCATTTGTTGGATGGTTTGACAAGATCCAAGAAGCTAGAGGCCTGCTTTAAACAACAATTTCCACTTCTGGCAAGGTTTCTATAGCTAGATGTCCTTCCTAAAACTAACCACTTCATAGAGTGCATTGGTTGCGTTTTTTTTTTTTCTGTGGCACCAACACTAGTGGGGTAGCTACGTAACTCACAAAATAAGATCCTTTGACTAAGTGACAGTCTATTGTTGAAAGAAGTGACTTTGTGCCAGGTCTTGAGAGGCTAAAGTATGAAGGCAGCTAGGAACAGGTGTCTTATTTTGGAGGATGGAGGAGATACATGGCAACCCCAGATAACAAGGGAGAAGAATATGTGTGCATATACGCACACACACATACACACATGACGGGCCTCTTTCACTTTCCAGCTACCAGATCCATTCATAAGTGTACTCAAAGTACAAGGAGGTGAATAGAAGAGAGAATGGGGAGGCCAAAGGATCAGGAATTTGGGGTGGGGAAGTTCAATTTGTGAGAGTGTGACAGGATAGTGGCATAGTTAGAGATGGGGACAGATGTGAATGCAGTGAAAAATGCATATGTACATGCGCACGTGCACATACACACACAAACACACACACACGTATATAGGGTGTTCGTCTTTTATCTTTTGCTTGCTTCAGTCATTAGACTGCAGCCATGCTGGGGCACCACCTTGAAGAATTTTAGTCAAATGAATTGACCCCAGTACTTATTTTTTTAAGCCTGGTACTTATTGTATCACTCGCTTTTGCTTATAAGCTATGGGGATGTAAACACACCAACGCTAGTTGTCAAGCAATGGTTGGGAGCTAACACAAACACACTTATATATATATATATATATATATATAGCAGGCTTCTTTCAAATTCTGTATTTCAAACTTACTCACAAGGCTTTGGTTGACCCAAGGTTATAGTAGAAGACACTTGCCCAAGGTGCCATGCTGTTGGGTGGTGAAGATAAGTTTGTGAGAGTATGACAGGACAGTCGCATTGTTAGAGATGGAGACATTGGTGAACGCAGTGAAAAATATGTGCGCACGCACACACACACACACACACACACACACACACATGACTGGCCTCTTTCACTTTCCAGCTACCAGATCCATTCATAAGTATGTCATTTACCTAATTAAAACATTTCTATTAGGCCATGTTAGCACTCATATGACTTGCTGTTAGGTATTTCAGTGTTTCTAGCATAATTAAGTTATAGATTTTCATTAGTGTACACTATTGAGTTCAGTACCACCAGCTGAGATAGCTTGACAAGGAATAGGGTCTGCTAAGCTCACTTGTCTTAGATGTATAACCTGAAGATCGTATACATTCTGCTAATATCTAATCACCTTCTCTACCACTACTACCACTACCAACACCAAATCATCACTGTGATTACTGTACTACCAACCAACACCAGTCTACATAAATACCTCCACCATCACTACACCTACCAAATCATCATCGTCACCACCGGCACCACCACTATCACCTCCACCATCATCATCATCATCATCACTACCATTATCATAATTATTACCACTACCACCATTATCATCATCACCACCACTATCACCACCATTATCATCATCACCACCACTATCACCACCATTATCATCATCACCACCACTATCACCACCATTATCATCATCATCATCATCATCACCACCACCACCACCCTCACCACTGAAATCAATATCACTACACCATTGCAGCCACCAAATTGCTAACACCTTTACTATGGACATTACTACAACAACTATATCTACAAGATCACTATCACCACTACCTCTTCTAATAATACCACTACAGTGGCAGCCACTGTCACCACCAGATTTCAGATGCACAACCACCATCACAACCTGTACAAAATCCCATCCATCACCACATTCCAAACTCAAATCACTACTTCAAACATCACTACTAGAAGCATGACCCCCGCCAGCACCAATACCTAATCCACACAAAAAACTATCACCATCACCAACACTATTGCTTATTTCACTATATGTGAGCCATGACAAGATACCACTTGCATCATTAATACACAATTTGTTGTCAATTCACTACAGACTATAGAAGTTAGTGTTAAATCCTTTGATGCATTAGAACCTGGGTAATCTTGCTGACAAGATACCACTTGCATCTTTAATACACAATTTGTTGTCAATTCACTACAGACTATAGAAGTTAGTGTTAAATCCTTTGATGCATTAGAACCTGGGTAATTTCCCAGGATACAAGTGAATGCCTGTAAGGTATGGGTTAGCTCTATTGCTGTACACCTACCATTAGGACTATGTGTGATTTTATCACACTTCTCTTTGTCAAATCTCTTTTGATGTTCTTGAATAGATTCTGCAATGTGAACTAAGCTCTCTCTCTCTCTCTCTCTCTCTCCCTCTCACCTCTCCCTTCCCTCTCCTTCCCCTCCCTCCCTCCCATCCCCCTCTCCTCCTCTCTTTATATATGTGTGTGTATGTGTATGCCCTGTACATGCACACACATAGATGAAAACAAACATACATATATATTTATATACAGAATATGTATAATATATATATATATATATGTGTTAGGTAGCGCGTTGGCAGAAACATTAACACGCCAGGCAAAATGCTTAGCTATATTTCCTCTATCTTTACATTCTGAGTTCAAATTCCGTTGAGGTCAACTTTGTCTTTCATCCTTTCAGGGGTCAATAAATTAAGTACCAGTTACATACTGGGGTCCAGTGCAGTAATTAGATTTTTAAAATTCCGTTTACTTTGTGTGATTTAAGGGAAATTTGGCTGTTTCTAGCAACTTTTATATTTCTTCCATTCTACCTGTACCGGCGTTCTTACACATCAATCACGCGCTCAACATATAATATAGAGAGTAAGAGTAAAAGAGGGAGAGAGAGAGAGAGAAAGTGATACATACAAAGTCATAGATTAACTTGGTTTAAGACTATTCTTTCCTTCTATCTACCTTTTCACTCTTATTTCGTTCTTCTTCCTCTCTCCCATTTAAATAGCTTTCTTCTATCCCTCTACCTCTAACTATCCACGTGACCTGGTCATCTGGGGCTTATCGCCATTTCTTTGCTTCGACCATTGTCTGTCTGCATGTTCAGCGTCCTTGTCTCCTCTTAGTATTTTTTTACCCATTTTTCATAACATAGAAACGTAAAAACACACACAACCACACATACATTATCTGTGACAACAACATACACATAAACACATACACACATCAACATTATAGATATAAGATTTACTTTGTGTGTGTTTCTTATATAAACACGTGCATGCATTGCTATTTTATAACTGTCTTCCATTTTCCCTTCCTCTCTTTCTCTCTCTTCATTGCTCCCATTCTCTATTCCTTTCTCCTCCTCTCTCCCTCTTCTCTCTCGCTCTCTCAAACACATACACGCGCATGTACACACAAGCATTCACTACAATATAACTCATGTTCGTCAATGTTTTGTAAATATACAAACTACGGAGCTTATGTAGACAGGTCAACACATTGCAAATCAGTGAACTTCATTAGAAATGTGGGTAATTTTTCAGATTAACACCCGCACGATTTTCACTAGGGTTTTAGGGTTTTAGGGTTACAGTTAGAGCTTAGGTTAGGGTTAGTGTTACAGTTTTAGGGTTAGGGTTAGGGTTTAGTGTTAGGGTTAGGTAATCATGTGGGTGTTAATCTGAAAAATTACCGAAATGTGAAAACTACTCACCCTGCCATCTGTTTTAACTTTTTGTTGTTCTGTTTAATATATACATAGATTATGCCTCCAAAAAAGAGAGTTTGCTGGGGAAAGAAAGCAACCGGTTTAAAAAGACAGCAACAGACTGCAGCAATTCACCACATTCCAGAAGCTACTTTGAACATAATGCAAAAATGGTGCATCAACATCTACTTCCCAATCTGATAAAATTCTGGCAGAACTGTGTAGCCACAGATCGCCAGCAATTGCTTCATCAGAAATTGCCATCCTAGCTCCTGCGAAAAGGGATTACCCTGCTATGTATAATCAAGGCAGCGCAAAAAGTTGTTTTGCACAAGCATTTGTACAGCCAATTAGACGGATGAAATTTACGTACGCTTAATAATGTTACGCAAAACAGCCTTCAGACTTTCCCTATTAATTTCCTCGTCTTTTGAATTATGAACATATTTACATCATAAGGGTTTTTTCGTTGTAAGGCTTTCTTCTTTAGTTGATTTTCACCTAGCAAGACTTATTGTAGCTGGCGTACTAAGTCACACCCGGACAACGTCGGGTGTGACTTTGTGTACAGATACACAAATACGCACACAGTTAAAAATTACATGGAGTGAGATTTGGACTTTTTGGAGGCCATTCATGAGGTCCACATTGTCCCATCCAACGTCCTGGAAAATGTTGGTCTCACCATGCACACACAGTAAGAGCAAAATGGAGTAGTGCACCATCCTACATGAATATTAGGCCACCAATGTTATCCCAACCAGACACCATGAGCCACACATAATAGATAGTGGTCTATAGTCGTGATGTCATGCAGAAGATATGGACCTATGACTCTTGTTAGCGTTATTCCACACCATATTGTCACTTTTGGTCAAGCTTGCATCTTCTCAATCATCATGTTCAGATCCTTATCACATGGACGAAAATTCAATTCTTTATGCAACACCATACATATTGTGTGTCTTGCTAGTCCCCTTTCACAAACTGCTTGACGTGTTGATTTTTGCAGGCTGTAGTTAAACATTTCCTGCACTATTGCCACATTCTCCACTAATCAGGATGTGGTTGGACAACCAGTTCTTCTTGCATTGTTCACAGAGCCCATAGTCATCAGCTTGCATGACAACTTCTTATTGTCTCTGGACTTAGTGTTGCATGCTTACCTTTCCATACATGCCAAAACAGTGGAATTCCACACTTCATAGTGGGCTGCTATCTTAGCTCACTTCTGAACAGTCCAGTGACCAGTCATCTGGAAAATAAGAAATCTCCATTAGTATTGTCTGTTTAGAAAATGATTTTTGTCATGACTTCAGTGATACCAAAAATTCTATAAGCAATTTGTAATGCGTAGTTACTTTCCACCCACCCTGTTTATATATATATATATATATATATATATATATATACACATATATAAATCCAAATTGATGGAATAGAGCAGGTAAAATCCAAGCTACATATGTTTCCTAGCTAGCAGAACCTTGAAAGTAATAATTACTCAACAACATGTACTCCACTAGTTATACACCAATAAACTATTATTGTTCCTAAAAGTTGTTTTTTGTACCTACTATAGACTTCTTGAAGCTTACTAACTTCCTACACCTAGATCCTTGGATCTTACAATTACATATCATTATATATATATCCATGTATTGTTTAGCAGGCATATTACTCATCAGAATGTTAGCATTGGTTTTCCACTGACTATTACACCTAGACAATATTGATGACTCTTCAGACATATTGACCAATATATAACTGCTCGATTAAACATTTTGAGTGTGCTTTTTATTACTTATGAACAACTAGCTGATAATTTATATATCATCGTCATCATCATTTAATGTCCATGTTCCATGCATGCATACATTAGCCAGTTTGACAGAATCCAACTAACCTGTGGGCTATGTTGGTCCCCACTGTCTGCTTTTGCACGTCCATCCATCCATCCATCCATCTGTGTATGTGTGTGTGTGTGTGTGTGTGTGTATAAATGTATATATGTGTGTATGCATTTATGTATGACTGTGTGTGTATGTGTAAGTATGTATAGAATGAACTATCTATTTGGAGTCTGGGTAAACAGGAATGATAGATCATCCTTTCCCTGTGCTGGCACCTGGAAAGTTTCAACATTCTTTTAGTACAGCCTACATATCAAGAGTGCCAAATGCACTCTCTCACATGCACAGGAACACACACGGAAATTAGTATTTATGTGTGTGTATATATATATATATATATATATAGACATACACATACTCATATGTATATGTTTGTGTGTATGGGTATGTGATATGTGTAAGGTATGTGTACAGTGCATTTATACTTGCATATATTTAAATGTGGGTACATTTGTCCTATGAACAACACAAATTAATATTCTCTTATGGAAAGGCTGTTACCTAATAAATCAACAAAAATCAATTTTATTCCAATTTCTATAAAATAAGATTCATAATTCCCAATTTTGAAATTGTGTTGTAATTTATGGTGTTTTACTGTCATTCTATAGAAATTGAAGCACATTCAGACTTATTCATTTATTTTTAATCTATAGTCCAAATAAAAGCTGATTTGGACCGTGATGACCTGTCCAACCCAGGCCACCGTGGGAAAACAGATGTTGAACAACAGTAGCAAAGGCAGTGATGTGTTTGAATTTTCCCATAAATTCAGACTACCAGAAATATTCAAATTTTCATAATTTTTTTGTTGTTTATTTATCAAGTCATTCCTGAATAAGCAAACTTCAAATGAAAGGCATTCTAGCCATGACCATCCTGTCTTTTTCTAAACTATTTTTTTAAGTACACTTTTTCACTTTTAAGGCTGTGTACGATGTAAGTGACCACATGAAGCATATGTATTTGGCATCATATATATATATATATATATATACATATATATATATATATATATATAAGAGGAAAAATCAAAAAACCAAGGCAAAATGAATATCTCAAGTCATTTAGAATAATTTAATTAGGGTAAGGTGAATTCGGAGTCTTACAGCTGTTTCTGGGTTAACTGAAGTAGTAGGTTAGCATGTCCACACACTGGGCATTCCGTCATCAGAGACAAAGTATGAATCATCTTTAAAGATGAGTTGTGATTATTATTCTCTTGCCTATATTCTTCTATCTTTATTCTTCTATTTTATTCCTTGTAAACTGTAAATTTCCCCTGTCTAAAATATTCATACCTTGTCTCTGATGACGGATCCCTAGATCCAGCCTTAGCTGTGATCTTGGAACCTAACGGTCGACAAACTATAGCACTTACTCTGTGTACCTATTTGTTTAGATCACAAGTGAACTAAACCCTCATTCTTTATATATATATATATATAGAGAGAGAGAGAGAAAGAGAGGCAAACACAGGAAAGTGGACATTAACCCTTCAAGGTCATGTGTGGTTTATTGACACACTGCTAAATTGTGAAGAAGATAGATGTGGTATATAAGCCATATTTTTGTTATAAGCTGGAACTTGTGGAACTCTCAGGGAAAACAGGAAAAATGTGCCAAAGTTTTCCAAATTGAAGAAGCCAGGTGACATTGAGAGAAGAAAATGTGGAAACATTCTTACATTACATTGGGCTAATAAGTGCGATGTGACAATGATCACAACTTTCCACAAAGGAGACATAGTAAACAGTTCTAAAGTAAATTATAAAACCAAGGAAATTGTGAAAATGCCTGACTGTATTATTGATTATATGACTAACATACGCCTAGTTGATAAATCAGACATGCAGCGGGCAACACTTGAGTGTGCTAGAAAAAGAGTAAAATAGTACAAAAAAATTATTTTTTTACATTATGGATGTTGTCATGTTGTCATGTACCTCATGAAAACTGCTCACCACATGATGTTCAAAGATTTCCATAGAGAAACAGTACACCAATTGCTTGCCAAATATGGCAAACTCCCAAATACAGCACCAGGAAGGTCAGTTTTGACAGACTAATGGAAAGACACCATTCTGATTATGTCCCAAGTACAGAAACAAGAAAAAAGGTCAAAAAAGGGGCATTTGCTAATCCATGACAAAAAGTGAAAGAAAGCAAGCTATGTGACAACTTGGTGTCCTGAGTGCAAAGTCAGTCTCTGCTTAGGTGCATGCTTTTGTGTGTTCCATTGATACAAGGATTATTGAAATATAATCATAAGTAGTAATTAAAATTTAATTTTAAAATCTTGTATTTTTTCTCTCTTTTATTTTTGCATAATGCATGGTAAGACTTGCTATCTATACACAACCTTAAAGAGTTAAAACATGATGATGACGATCACAATAACACAGATGACGATTCATTATCTAAGTCTTTAGTTTGAGTATCAATCACAAGGCGATGTAATGGAGCTTATTCATCACCAAGCTATACTTGCTGAAGTTGAAGAAGGATGAGTGATGTGCATTTTTTAAAATTTTATTTTTTACTCAGAGAGGAAAGTTTAGCATCCATGACTCATTATGTTTTCTGGGCCTTCAAGAGTGGTAGGAGGAAAGGTGGAGTTGTTCTTCCTTCCTTTTACCAGTCTTATACTAGAGATGAGGCCTCTAGTTTAACTTAGCCTCAAGCCAGAGACCTTAATGTTGCAACAGAGTGAACTCTGCTGAAAGCACTTAAGGACCAAGTGATGATGTTAATCCAAACAATAGATTAAGTTGCCTGGTAACCACCAAAGAACTCAGAATACAATGGTCTAGAACAATTTACCTTACCTCCCTAATATATTTTCATCTAACGGTTAGCTCTTACATGGTGGAAGCTGGCTTCAGCCATGCAAACGCAATCCTCAGCAAACAGAGGAATTATCTGAACCTGGAGGAATGAGACAATTTGAGACTGAAACTGACCAACATTCAGCCTGATATCATGCCTTGATTCAGGCTCACCATGCTTATCCCTCACATTGATGTTGTCAATTTCAATAAAAGATATTCCAGTAATATGACGCGTTTGTCACATTTTCTAACCGTGAAAACAATTTCATAAAAATTAAAAGTTTAATGCTGTATACTCATACACATTGTTTTAAATGTAAAAAGGGTGTCATCTTCAGTAGAATTTCTTAATTTGTCGTACATGTATATTTTAGTTAACATTTTAATTTCCAGCATAAATACCTGATATGCATTTAAGATATGGTACGGTAGGGTAGGGTATTAAGATATTTTAAATGAGGAGGGTGGAAGAAGTGGCTAAAGGGGCTCAATGGTTAAAAAAGTTTGGTGACTTCTGTTCTAACCCATGCTAACATGGGCAAATGGATGAACTCATCTGATTTTCTAACAATTCTGCCAATCTACTGCTTTGGATTTGTATTATTGATCCTGAAGGGATTAAATGTAGAGTCAACCATAGTGTGATTTGAACTTAGAGTACAAAGAGTTGGAATAAACGCAACAAATGTCCCTAATAACTTACCCAATTCACCACTATCTGCCAAACTGTTGCTTTAATTATTTATTTAATTTTATCATAAGTAGTGAAAAGTTTGCATTGTTGATTACAGGTTTCTAATGAGCCTGTCACTGATTCACTGCATTTTTCTCAATGAGAGTGATAAGGGAGTGTCTGTAATTCAGTGCAGAACAGATATAGTATGGAGAACTCCACTGAAAGAATATTTGTTTCAGATTTTTTTCTTGCTGATGTATGCATTCTTCTTATTGCAAAAAATACCTATCAATAATTACAAAGATATTATTTAACAATTTCCTAGAAGTGTGAGAAATAACACTTGAATAACTCACCAAGACATTGACCATCCTATTCCTCAAAACCTCAAAACTGAAGAAATGCCACCATCTTACAAGTGGTCTTTTGTTTTCGCTCTTCCATGAAATATATCTGATCATGAGGAATGTTATCTTGCTTGGAAACAGGAGAAGTTTGGCAACAGAAAAAACATCTTGCTGTAGAAAATCTACCTCAACAAATTCTGTCCAACCCATTCAAGTATGGAAAAAGTGGTCATTCAAAACAATGATGGTAGCCATGACAGAAGCAGTGGCACAACAGTAGCAGCAGTGGAGGTGGTGGCGGTAACAACAGCAATGGTGGTAGCAGTGGCAGTGGCAATGATGAAACTCTAAAACCTATAGCCTATAATACTGGTTCCAAATTTTGGCACAAGGCCAGCAATTTTGGGGGATGGGTAAGTTGACTACATTGATCCCAGTGCTCAACTGGTACTTATTTTAGTGACCCTTGAAAGGATGAAAGACAAAGTCAACCTTGATGGAATTTGAACTAAGAATGTGAAGACAAATAAAATGCCACTAAGCATTTTACCTGGTTTGCTAATGATTCTTCCAGCTTGTCACCTTTTGGCATCCTATAGTATTCACAGATAATATTATTACAAAAAGTAAATGCTCACCTGGTGGCAGCAGCGATGGTGGTGGGGTGGGGGATTTCAAGGTAAACATGCTTCTAGAAAATCAAAGTGGATAATGGAAATGCTTGTATGGATGTAAAGGATCAGTTAACCTACCAATAAATCCATAAAGGAAAATTATAGAAGGAAGAAGGGCCTGAGCCTGGCATGGATTGATTTCTAGATAGTGCTCTCTACATAAGCACTTTGAAAACATTATCTATGAGTGAAGTAACACCAAAAACAAAGAGTAACCTCAAGCATGAAATGAGTAAATCAAAGGCAATTGCACAACTCTAACCAATAGACAAAAAAAAATGATAAAATCCTATCAGAAGAGGAATATTCCAAGAGCCTGTCCTTGGCTCTATGTGGATAGAAGTGCTTCAGGATGACTATCAAGCATTGTGCATATATGGATGAGCATAAGGTATGTGTTGTAAATTATACACATTAGCCATTTCCAGCATGAAAACTTGGATTTGAAAATTGTGTCAAAAGAGAAAAATTGATCAATGAATATTAAATGAGAAAAAGAAATAAAGAGAAAATTAGAAGAAAACACAAGACTTATAAATACTTAGGAATCACTGAACTAACTTAATGATGATTATTTCCAATTCCACATGTCCCCCATTTATTTTTTCTATAGATTGTAATTGATTTTTACGTGCCACCGGCATGAGGGCCAGTCAGGCAGTACTGGCAACAGCCACGCTCAAGTGGTGTTTTTTATATGCCACTTGCACAGGAGCCAGTCCAGCGGCACTGGCAATGACCTCGCTCGAATATTTTTTCATGTGCCAGTAAGGCAATGCTGGTAACGATCACATTCGAATGGTGCTTTTTACGTGCCACTGGCATGGAAGCCAGTCAGCTGTTCTGGCAGCGATCATACTTAGATGGTGCTCTTAGTGCTTCATTGGCACGGGTGCCAGTCATCACATTTGCGAATTTCATTTGATTTCGATTTCACTTGACTCAACAGGTCTTCGCAAGCAGAGTTTAGTGTCCAATGAAGGAAAGGTAAGCATAAGTGGGCTGGTTACACCCCTGGCATAGGTCACGGGTTATGGTCTCACTTGGCTTGCTGGGTCTTCTCACGCACTGCATATTTCCTAAGGTCTTGGTCACTAGTCATTGCCTCGGTGAGGCCTAATGTTCGAAGGTCATGCTTCACCACCTCATCCCAGGTCTTCCTGGGTCTACCTCTTCCACAGGTTCCCTCAACCGCTAAGATGTGGCACTTTTTCACACACCTATCCTCATCCATTCTCACCACATGGCCATACTCTTGCACACCACATCTGATGCTTCTTAGGTCTAACTCTTCTCTTAAGGTACTTACACTCTGTCGAGTATGCACACTGACATTACACATCCATCGGAGCCTACTGGATTTGTTTCTTGCAAGCTTACGCATGTCCTCAGCAGTCACGGCCCATGTTTCACTGCCATGTAGCATAGCTGTTCGTACACATGCGTCATACAGTCTGCCTTTTACTCTGAGTGAGAGGCCCCTTGTCACCAGCAGAGGTAAGAGCTCTCTGAACTTTGCCCAGGCTAGTCTTATTCTAGCAGCTACACTTTCAGTGCCCCCCTCTCCGGCTACTGACTTGGTCACCTAGGTAACGGAAACTATCAACTACTTCTACTTTTTCTCACTGGAATGTGATGGAAGTTGTTCTCTGCACATTTTCAGTGTTTATTGCTCCTGAGCATCTGCTACATACAAAAACCATCTTCCCATTTAGCCTTCCTTTGATGTTGCTGCACCTCTTGTGTGTCCATAGCTTACACTGGGTACATCTTTTAGAGTTTCTACCTATGCCTTTTCTACAGATCGAGCAGGGCTATCTACCTGAAGAGATTTGTGGTTTGTCTGCATTCCTACTTATTAGGACTTTGGCTTTAACTAGGTTGACTCTACGGCCCTTCAATTCTAATCCTTGTTTCCACACCTGAAACTTCTCCTCTAGTTCTGATAGTGACTTAGCAATTAGTTGTCTGATAGTCGTCAGCACAGAGGAGCTCCCAGGGGCATCCTGTCTTGAATTCCTCTGTTATTGCCTGGAGGACTATGATAAATAGGAGGGGGCTGAGGACTGAATCTTGGTGCACTCCTACCTCTACTCAGAATTCTTCATTGTACTTGTTGCCAACCCTCACCTTACTGACAGCGTCCCTGTATATGGCCTGCACAACTCTCACAGCTAACCCTTCATCTATCCCTAGTTTCGTCATTGACCACCAGATAAGGGATTGGGGGACCCTGTCAAAGGCTTTCTCCATGTCAATGAAAGCCAAGTACAGAGGTTTATCCTTGGCTAGGTATTTCTCTTGCAGCTGTCTTACCAGAAATATAGCATCAGTGGTACTTTTCCCTGGCACGAACCCAAACTGCATTTCATCTAAACTGACTCGCTCCCTAATTAGTTGGGCTATGACCCTCGCCGTGACCTTCATTACCTGATCTAACAACTTGATACCTCTGTAATTATTTGTATTTAAAGCGTCACCTTTACCTTTGTCGCAGTTGACTATGGTGCTGTTACACCAGTCATTACGTATGACTCCTTCATGTATCACCTGGTTAACTATACAGGTGACTAGGCTATAGCCGACACTGCCAGATATTTTGAGCATCTCTGCAGTGATTCCTGATGGGCCGGGGGCTTTCCCTGTCTTCATACTCTTAATTGCTTTATCTAACATGGTACTGTCAACTCGGATAGCTGGTCCCTCTGTTGGGTCGACATTTAGCAGACTCTCTTTTTCCCATTCATTCTCTTTATTGAGCAACCTTTCATAGTGGCATCTCCAGACCTCTCTCTTTGCAGCCTTGTTTAGTGCAAGTGAACCATCATCCATGCGGACACATTTCTCTTCTATGACATCACGATTCTCTCTCACACACTGTCTTGCATCACGAAATACCTCACGTCTTTGGTCCTCAGAACATTGGCAAATTTTTTCTTATCTGCTTCCCCTCTGGCTAAATAAACCTGTCACCTAGCTTCCCTTCTAGCAGTCTGATGCAATTCCCTGCTGCCACCATTCTTCCAGTTCTTCCAAGCCTGTTTCTTTTCTCTAATAGCCCTGTCAACAGCATTGTTCCACCACTATGTTATTTTGGGCCAAGAGGGGACTTTGCACCATTCACAGGTCTGGTCAGTGGCCCTCAGCAGGTTGGTGCAGCCATCTGGTTCGCCAGACCTCAGTCAAATCGTCCAACCCTTGCTAGCATGGAAAGCGGACAATAAATGATGATAAAGATTGATGATGATGATTGTAATTGATTATCAAGACCGGTATACTTCTGTAGTTTGTTTTAATAGTCCCATAGAGGTGAAAGTCAAAGTTGTCTGCCACAGAATTTGAACTCAGATCCATGAGACAGCTAACCCTAGCTTTTAGCCTACTTGCTTCCATTGCACTTCTAGCTTTCATTGTTGCTGTCTTCTTTGCTTGATTTATATGTCAGCTTTTTGTCCCCTCATTTAACATTATCTGACAAACTGTGCACCTAAGCACTGTATACAATACAGTTCATCTTCATCATCATTATTATTATTATTAAGGCAGCAAGCTGGCAGAATCATTAGCACGCTGGATGAAAAGCCTAGCTGTATTTCACTCATCACTATGTTCTGAGTTCAAATTCTGCCAAGGTCGACTTTGCCATTCATTGTTTCGGTAGCAATAAATTAAGTACCACTTGCGTACTAGGGTCGATGTTATCGACTCCTTCCCTTACACAAAATTTCAGGCCTTATGCCTTAAGTAGAAAGGATTATTATTATTATTATTATCATTATCATTTTAAGGTAGCACGCTGGCAGAACCGTTAGCATGCCTTACGAATTGCTTAGTGGTATTTTGTCTGTTGCTATGTTCTGATTTCAAATTCTACTGAGGTCGACTTTGCCTTTCAGCCTTTCAGGGTTGATAAATTAAGTACCAGTGAAACATTGGAGTTGATGTAATTGACTTACCCCCTCCCCCAAATTTCAGGCCTTATACCTTTAGTAGAAAGAATTATTATTGTTATTGTTATACCCACCTGCCTGAGACTGCTTCTGAGTTGATAATACCAGCTTCCTGTTTTAATGATGACAAAATTATTTTACTAAAGTCTTCATTATTTTCAAACTTAATTGAACAAAAATAGTGTATCTCAACTGAAATATGCTAACAAAAAGGTTTGGATGCTGTAAATTATTTAGTCCCACGTCTCTATTATCATTTGACACATCAAGCAGTCAATTCTTATTAATTAGATATAAATTATCAGTCAGATTGTGTTTGATGTAACCATGAGCAAGTACATTAAATTTGTTCACTTGTTTTATTATAGCATAACTCAGTTTACTTAGTATAAAATTGTTCTGTAATAGTGTTTCTGCAATAGAGAAGAGAAGCATGATCAAAATATATATGAGAACTTTGAAACTATAACATAACTATAAATCTATGTTATTGTGATAAATTTGACATGTCAATGAGTCTCTGAAATGACTATGGATTTGTGATATGACTATGAATATGTCATAGCTATGAATCTGACATCGTTCTTTGAGAAGGTTATGGATCTATGAATCTGATGTGACTGTATATCTATGATACACACAATGAATCTATAATGTGATGGTGGATCTATGACATAACTATAGCTCTATGACATGACTATGACTGTAAAATGGTTCTAAATCAATATGAATCTGATGTAATTAAGACTATACATCTGTGACACTGTAACTATGAATCTATCGAGTATATATTCCAGGTGTGCTAGGTGTGCACTGCACCCATCAAAAATGGCAAATTCATTATAAATATTAACTTTACTCATAAATTTAATTACAAATCTTAATGGAAAACTTTTGTTATACCCCTGCTTAAAATTTGGTGGCATTGAGTGTGGCAGCACACCCAATACAACAACCACCATATGCCACTGGAATTTATATCATAACTATGAATCTTTATGACTGAATCTATGACAGTATTATTATAAATCCCTGACCTGGTTATGAATCTTAGATTTGACTATGAATCTATATCAAGATTTTTAATCAGTGACATGAGTATGATCTATGTGATGACTGTAGATTTATGACATGACTATAAATCTAAGGTTGTGACTGAACTGCAAACCTATGATAGCATTATTAATCTATGATTTGACTTTGAATCTGACATCCTCATAGATCTATATAATGAATATGAACCTATGATTTAACTATAGATAGGGATATGCATGAGTATGTAGCTATGATACTACTATAAATCTATGACATGACTACAGATTTAGACTGTAAATCCATACTTAGACTGTAGTTCTAAGTGTGTGTTGTGGGAGAATCCTGAACACCCCCACTTGACTGAAGGTGGACTAACCAGTTACAATAAATAAGAACTGAGTGAACTCTCAGGCAGGCATTGTTGACGGGTGTTAGTTCGACTGTGTTGGTTTACCATGTTAGTTCGATGGACTTATTCTTTGTAAGCTTGGTACTTATTTGATTGGTCTCTTTTGCCAAACTGCTAAGTTATGGGGACATAAACATACCGACATCGGTTGTTAAGCGATGGTGGGGGGGGGGACAAACAGAGACACCCACATAAATATATATATATATATACATATATATACATACATACGATGGGCTTTTTCAGTTTCCTTCTACCAAATCCACTCACAAGGCTTTGGTCAGCCCAAAGCTATAGTAGAAGACACTTGCCCGAGGTGCCAAGCAGTAGGATTGAACTTGGAACCATGTAGTTGGGAAGCAAGCTTCTTACCACACAGCCACTCCTGCGCCTATATATGTATATATTATACTGGCACTCTGTCGGCTATGGTGATGAGTGCTGGAACGGTCTGCTCATGAAATTGACATGCAAGTGGTAGAGCACTCCAAGGATACATGTATCCTTAATGTAACGTAATTCTTACAGAGATTCAGCATGACAAGGCTGACCTTTTGAAATACAGGTATAACTCATTTTTCCCTTTTATCTTTTACTTGTTTTTGTCATTAGACTGCAGCCATGCTGGGGCAACACCTTGGAGAATTTTAGTAGAATGAATTGACCTCAGTACTTCTTTTATTTTTTTTAAATCTGATGCTTATTTTATCAGTCATTTTTGCCTAACCACTAAGTTACAAGGATGTAAACACACCAACACTGGTTGTCAACCAGTGATGAGGACAAACAAGCACATTCACACACACACACATGATGGGCTTCTTTCAGTTTCCATCTACCAAATTCACCCTCAAGGCTTTGGTTAGTCCAAGGCTATAGTAGAAGGCACTTGACCTGGAAGCGAATTTCTTACTACACAACACTGCTTATGCCTATAGTCATGCCTGAGTTTATCTATATATATATATAATGTAATGCATGCATTACTTAAATAAATGGAGTAGCATGAAACGTGTGTACTGCAATCATCTTTAAAATCCGTGTTGCTTTTTTTGATATGTATATATATATGTATGTATATATATATATATATATATATATATAGGAGTGGCTGTGTGGGAAGTAGCTTGCTTACCAACCACATGGTTCTGGGTTCAGTCCCACTGCGTGGCACCTTGGGCAAGTGTCTTCTACTATAGCCTCGGGCCGACCAAAGCCTTGTGAGTGGATTTGGTAGACGGAAACTGAAAGAAGCCCGTCGTATATATATGTATATATATATGTGTGTGTATGTTTGTGTGTCTGTGTTTGTCCCCCCAACATCGCTTGACAACCGATGGTGGTGTGTTTACGTCCCTGTAACTTAGCGGTTCGGCAAAAGAGACCGATAGAATAAGTACTAGGCATCCAAAGAATAAGTCCTGGGGTCGATTTGCTCGACTAAAGGTGGTGCTCCAGCATGGCCGCAGTCAAATGACTGAAACAAGTAAAAGAGTAAAAGAATACATATATACATACATATGTATGTATGCATATATATATATATATATATATATATATACACACACACACACACACATATACATATATATATATATATATATATATATATATATATATATTCATTCATTCATTCAGAAATCTCCTGACACTTAACTTTTATGTTCCCCACCCTCCTCTGTCACCTGCAAACACACACTGATCAACACCTAAAACTATCTTTTAACCCCTCCACCTCCCTTTTTCTCCCCCCCCCCCCCTCCATCCAATTACCTCATTGATCATTAGCTCACCTCTGATACTATCCCACCATACTTCAGTAATTCCTGTCCATTGTGCCACTACCTTCTTTCTAGCTGTCATCTCACAGATTTCCATTGACACACACATACACATGTGGTCATGTATACACACATACACACATGTATACATATACATATACACACATATGAACATACAGTAATACATATACATACACATGCACATGCACTTATGCACACACACATACACCCGATCCTCTCTTCACACACACACACACACACACACACATTATTACTACTATGCTTGTTTCTTTCCTTCTTTGTTCCGTGTTTCCTAACTACTCCTCCTCCTCTTAGTCCCAAGTGAAGCATAAAAAGCACCGCCCTCTCTCAGTCTCACTCTCTCTCTCTCACTTCCTTCTTGTAGGTCGATCTCTCTCACTTTCTCTTTTTACACATTGCCTTCTACTCACTTGCTCATTCTCTCTCTCCTGTCACATTCCTCCCTCTCTTACTCTCTTACTCATTGACTCTCCTCTCTCTCTCCCTCCCACTTTCTCAAACTCTTTCTCTCTCTATTCTCCTCTCTCTCTCTATTCTCCTCTCTAGCTGTCTCTCACCAGCATCCAGTCTTCGTCCTCCTCCCCCTCCTACACTTACTCTTACCTGATACTATTCAATTTATTTTTTGTTTTTGTTTTTTTTTTCCTTAGGTGGGGGAGCAAGGGGGGCGGAATTCTTGAGGGGGTATTTTCACTCATTCAGCAATCATCAGCAGCACCACTGTCATTAAATGAATAACAACCATAACAGCCGCCGCCACCACCACTACCACCACAACAACCACAACAACAGCAACAACAATACTGTTTGGAAATAGAAGTAGCACTACTAAATCTCACCTCTATCTCATTTATAAGCTATAGTGGAAGCAGCTGGTCTGAGCTGTCCTAATCAACACCAGTATCTCTGCATCTGATCTGTCATTCTCTCCATATATATATATATATATACATAGATATAGATATAGATATATATATTTGTATATATATATATGTGTGTATATATATACATCTACATACAACTTCTTTAATACATGGATTCGATTGCAGCTAATTTCCATTTTATCCAGCACTGTATTCCTTTAAATAATATTCAACATGTGGAAAATAGTATGTACTTCAAATACCTTTTTTATTTTATTTTTTTTCCTGTCTTTGGATTTTTCCTGTTTTTCTTTGTATTTTTTCTCTTTCTTTTACACCTGTTTCCTTCCTTTCTTTTTCTTTTTTTTTTTTCATAAGTATATATATATATATATATATATATATATATATATATATATATATATATGCTATGCATACAACATATCTAAACACATGCATATATATATATAAGCACACTTTGAGCATGTGCGTACGTATATATATTTATATATAAAGTGATGAGTTAGTAATGAAAGTGACTGTATGTGTGTGTGTGTTTAACATATACATATATATATATATATATATATATATAAATATATATATATATAAATTTAAAAAATATATATATATATATATATATATATATATATATATATATATATATATATATATATATGCACACACACGTATACACATACAAGCTTACATACATAGTCTCATCACTAAATCAATCACATATTTACAAACCTGAGAACTGTCTTATCTCAATGTATCTTGTCATTTAGTTAGCAACCGGCTTGATCTCCATGAAAAAAGAACTTCAGTAATCTCAAAGAAAAACAACCTACACACACAAACACACATACATAGACACCCATGCATACAAACAGATGATCACAGTGACATGAAATTCAGTTTGCTACAACATAACAGTTTAAATAAACAATGTGTATTTGTGTGTGTGTGAGAGATGAGAAAAAGGTATGGGTTGTAATAATTATGTATGTTATATATAAGCATAGAAAATTTGGGCTTAAAATGATGATGATTGTTTAATAATGATGAGATATGTTTTATTTGCTGTATTTTACAAGGTCATGGATACTCACCCATTTTTGGTCCTAGTTGCTTGTGTTTAATATGTGAACCATCATTGAGACACTGTGTGTGTAGAGAGAGAAAGAGAATGTGTGTGTAAATATATGGTTGTATTTATACATATATATATATATATATATATACACACACACACACACACACACACACATAGACATATCAATCTTCACCCAGTATTCCTGGGTGGGCCATGGGGGTTAGAGTCCTTAGGCACCTTCATAGGGTCCTATTAGTTGCAACTGTCAATCCTGTTTTCTGCTGGATTTCCCAACGTGACCAACTGAAACTATGAATATTAGCCAACCATTTATTTATATTCTATATCTATATATATATATATATATATATATATATATAAAAGCACAGATGTAACTGTGTGATAAGAAGGTTGTTTCTCAACACCACATGGTTCCGGGTTCAGTCCTACTGAGTGGCACCTTGGGCAGGTGTCTTTTCCTATAGTCTTGGGCTGACCAAAACCCTTTGAGTGGGTTTAGCAGACAGAAAGTGGAAGAAACCTTTTGTATATGTATGTATGTAAGTATGTATGTATGTATGTATGTATGTATGTATGTGTGTGTGTATATGTATATATATATATATAATACAAATAATATATGTGTATATACGTACATGTATGTACATACCTACATCTACATGTATATATAGATGCATATCTGGGTCTGGGTACAGGACGTAGCAAAAAAACGTGGACAAAATGATAAACAGAGTACAGAAAACACAGGCCACATAGAGAACATTTCCTTCACATATATATATATATATATATATATATATATATATATATATATATATATATTATATATGTATGTATACATCATCATCATCATCATCGTTTAACGGAAAGCAGACGTTAAATGATGATGATGATGATGATGATGATGATATATACATACATACATGTGTGTCTTTTTGTCTGTGTTTGTTGTCCTCCAACCACTGCTTGACAATTGTTGTTGGTGTTCTTATGTCCCTGTAACTTGGTGGCTCAGCAAAAGTGACTGCTAGAATAAGTACCAAACTTAAGAAGAAGAAAACAGATAAAAATAAGAGCTAGGGTTGATTCATTTGACTAAAAATTCTTTAAGGCAGTGCCCCTGCATGGTCACAGTCTAATGACTGAAACAAGTGAAAGATAAAAGATTGAATATATGGGTGTGTGTGTGTGTGTGTGTGTGTGTCTGTATGTCTATGTATATGTTTGTTTGTTCATGTGTATGCCCACTATATAGACAGTCTCCACGTGGGCATTTTCACAGCAGTTGTGCCTTTTATTTTGATTTCAGTTTCTCCTTTCTTCGTTTTCCCCACTCTCTGTCTACTCTACAAACTATTCCAAGGGACAATGTCTAAAACATGATTTTAATTAACTAATTCCATTTCCCTCAATATCAAACTAATAGTAAATGTGAACTTATTTTGTCTTGCTACTGTTTTTTTCTTACTTTCTCTCTTCAATATATATGTGTGTGTGTGTGTGTGTGTAATGTGTGTGCGCATATATATATATATATATATATATAAGATCTGGTAATTATTCATATATTAATATATTAATTAATATCGATTAATTATCAGGGGGCCAGCACATTTAAAGAATCAAAGAGATTCAAAAATATTATCTACAATCTCAGGGGATTAAGGTACATTTAAAAAATAACGTCAACCACTAACATGGACAATTAATGCGCTAGAAATAGATCACATTTTGTGTCTATTAAGACCTAAAAAGTTCTCAACATGAAATATATTTCATGTTGAGAACTTTTTAGGTCTTAATAGACACAAAATGTGATCTATTTCTAGTGCATTAATTGTCGACGTTATTTTTAATATATATATATATATATATATATATATATATATATATATATATATATATATATCCATGCCAGCATGAAACATGGATGTTAAAAGATGGTAATGATGATGATGATGTGTGTGTGTTTATATGTAATTACTGCTATTTTTTCATTAAGCAAAATACTCACAGGTGTTTATGGTTGTTTTTAAAAGTGCTTTCGTGTTTTAATCAACTTTCTGTTATTTTCTTTCTGGAAATAGTTGGAAATTATTTTGTAATATATAAAGTCAAGATGATGATAATAGTATGCATATAGACATATGTATGTGTATATGTGTTTGTGTGTGTGTGTATATATATATATATATATATATATATATACACACACATACACATATATATATATCTTGGGTCATCCCATAAATGGAGTTTTTTTTATACTTCTTTATTTTTCAAAATTAAAGTAAACAAAGTTTTTTTTAATCTAAAATATCCTCTCCTTCATTTTCTACAATGTTCTTCCATCTATCTGGTAGACTTGCAAGGCCTCTCTTCCAAAATTCACTTATCCGTGATGAAAAATACTCCTCCAGTATTGTTCTGACCTTGTCTACAGAATTCATATTTTTTCCATCCAAATGATTTTGAAGACTACAGAATAAATGATAATCAGATGGGGCAATGTCCGGTGAATATGGTGGGTGGGGTATCATTTCCATTCAAACTGCTTGAGCCTTTGGAATGTCATCCTCGTTGTATGAGGCCAAACATTATCCTGATGGAAGAACACCTTTTGTCTTGAAACCAAAGATGGTCATTTTTCTTCTAGTGCTGACTTAAGCTGCTCGAGCTGCTCGCAGTAGATCTCCTTAGTTATCATTTGGTATGGGTTTAAAAGTTCAAAGTGGACTAAACCTTTCACACCCCACCAAACAGACAACAACACCTTATGTGGGTGAAGACCTTCTTTAGCCTGGGGTGCTGGTGATTCTCCTTTCCCTACCCACTGTCTTCGGCACTTGACATTTTTTATAGAGCACCCATTTCTCATCACCAGTCACTATTCGGTCCAATAAAGGTTCATTCATGAGACGTGACAGCAAAAAAGAGCACACATTCACTCTCTGTGCACGATTAGACTCAGAAAGTTTGGAAAAACCCATTGACCCAATTTGCTGACTTTTCTGATAGCATACAGGTTTCAATGAATGGTTGAATGATCAAATCCAAGCTTCTCTGCTAGTTCCTCAACAGTTACAATGGGATTTTGTTCCACCAGAGTTTGCAGGATGTCCTTGTTGAGCTCTACAGATCTTCCAGGACAAGGCTTGTCTTCTAGGCTGTAGTTTACAGCTCGGAATTTCTAGAACCACCATTGACATTGGCCTACGCTTATTGTCCAATCTCCATATACTGCATTCACATTCCTCGCACTTTCTGTTGTGTTGTTGCCTTTAGTGAACCCAGTAACCAAAATATGCTAAATATGCTCCTTTGTCACTTCCATTATAGCTTTGAAAAAATAACTGTTAAAATCGAACTGCACCCTTGAAAACTTGCACTAAGAATAAGGACAAGGTAAAATTACTACCTGCTTTTGTAGCAAGTTGATGCAGGTAGTTTATCCTGTTCCCTTCCAACTTATAGTTCATGCAATTGTAAAAACTGCATTATTTATGGGATGACACTCTATATATATATATATATATATATATATATATATATATATATATATATATGGGTATAGATATTTGTGTAAATACAATTTCGCATATACATGTGGTAGTGGTGGTAGTAGTAGTAGTAGTAATGAACATAATTGTAATCTATGTAGGATCCACAGAAGGCTCATGTATACATTACAATAAACATAAACGTTAGGAGTTCCATTTCATGTGTGGCTGGTGTAAGTTTTATAAAAATGGGAGGAGATACAGAAACATTAAATGACAGGCAGGTTAAAAATTAGTAAAACATGAAATATGTATGAAAATACCATAGAAACATACTCAATAAAACAAAATATAATAGTAGTAAAGACATATAAAGCATTTATGGTTACCCACTTAGACATGGCTTTTGTTATCAGGGGTGTGTAACAGCTGGATTCAGTGTGACCCCATTTAACTTCATGTTTTATCAACCTAAGTGTTACAGTTACGTTGTATGGGTATGTGTGTGATGTACCACCTCAGCCTACTTCTTCTCCCTGTTCTCAGTTTTAGAGTCAAGTACATGGTCCTATAGCTCTTCTCTTGACGTTTGAATGAAATATCACCCTACAAGTCTCTTAGAGCTAGAGAGGGATCCCACTCCAGTTTTTTGTATATGTTTTTCTTTTTTCACTTTTACGAAAAACAAAAGAGTCTGATTAGAAGAGCAACGCCTATGGACATTTTCAGGGTTCCTGTGAGTGAGGATGGGAGAGAGGAAGAGATCCACAAACCAAAGCATTCGAGTCAAACCAAAAGCTTGATTCAAAAAGGTACCCAAGGTTCAGGTGGAAGAAGGAAAAGAAAACTTGATTTTAACAGGATTTAAACTCAAAATTCCAAGAGTTGGTATAAATATCATAAGACATTTTGTCTAATGTTTTATTGCTTCTGTCAATCCACCATACAACTAAATTTCAAGAGGGTACTTGATTCAGTCCCTCATTCGTGGATACTTATATTATTGTGCCTTGCTAATGTTCCATCCGCCATTAATTAAAAGACTGATTACAGCAGCATAGTACACACAGCTACCACCAAGATTTGTGGCAATTACTTTAGTCATTATCAGAATTGCTTTATAGATTATGATGGCTTGTCTCAACAGCTACCCATGTGGCAGTGAAGCCTTTGTCGGTTCTGTTAAAGAAATATCAAAGCTGAAGGTTAGAATCTGTAGAAGCAACGAAAATTAATGTCACCCACCCTTTTTTGTTGATCTGTAAGCTGTATTTAGGTTATAAGCAATGACAAAAATAGACAGAGTTAGTCACAGCATTCTCACACGACATACAGATGGAGTTTGCTCAGGATAAGTGTTCTGGTATTTAATTGAGAAAAGATTGTTGGACTTGATAAGATATGGATATCAATGACATGTCTATCTCCTCTTTCTCCGATGACAGATTCTATGAGTATCTCAAATTTATGAGAATGTTGCATATGTTGGTGCTCCGAGTTAAATTAACATGATGAAAGAATACTTCAGTGGACTTTGGAAGGTATGGAATTCAGGATTATTTGCATTCAGAAATACCATGTTCTATAATGCCTTCACAGTTCCAATGTTTGTACTAAACTTGAAGATAAAAGACTGGACTCATGAAATGATCCACAGCTTGGATATCAAAACTAGAAAGATATTTAACCATCGTAGGATCTATGTTAGATGGGAAAGATTGAAGCAGAGGCATAAAGTCAGTACTTACTGAACAGTACAGGAAGAAATGAGTCCATGATGTGTATTCAACAGTAGAAAAATATCTTGAGTGTAGTTGAATAACACTTGTATAGCTATTTTGGGTATACAGTTTCTTTCATGTGAACCAAGGGTAGCTTGACCTAACCTACTTAAACAGAAGTTCAATGTAGAAATATTCTCCATATCAGTAGAAAGATATTCATGGATACATAACCTGCAAGCTTGAGAGTATCAACAATATTGAAAGAAAAGTTAGCCTGGGATCAATACATCACATCTCACCTAAAAGAATTCATGCCTTCTCTATTCTGGAATGGGAGACAGCCAATAAATAACTGGTTAATGAAAAAGATAATGGTGGCTTCAAATCTCTGCATTGTGATTGAAAGTGTTAATTGTGTGCTATCATCCACATCATCAACAATTGTCCAGCAAATGTTTGCAAAGTACCATCTTCCCACTGAAAAATGTTTTGTTGCCAAAATTATTTACTTTGCCATCTTCAGGAAGAATTGTCCTCATAATGACACCAAAGAAACACCAGTATGAAAATGTATACACATCTTTAAAATAAGGAATAACAACAGTAATCAGTGCAAACACAACAGACTTGGTATTCAGAATAAGACCTGGGACAGTGAATGAAAGTCATGCTCTGTTGTAGAGATCAGCTGCCCCATGGATGTGAATGTATCACCTGAATTCATGGAAAAAGAAGAACACCTATAGTAACTTAATGTACGATTTACAACTCTTGTATCCTGGCTATAAGATATCTCATTTGTATTTATTACCATAGTTACACTGCCCTATGAAACAGCAGATTTTCACAAAAGCCTGGAAATGCTGGATTTTCCCTAGTAAGGACAAAATCACCTTGACTCATAGCCTCCAAGTCTGACCAATTATTGGAAGTTTATAAAGCATTCCATAAATTCTCTATTTGAGTTTCCTAGAATTAACATATACACTCATTTATTTACATAAATGCAAATATATCCTCACATACACTTACATTGTATGCTCTTACATGTTTGCCTCTATATATACACACACAGATTCATTCAAATATTCACAAACCTCTAGAACTGTGCTGATTAAAACAATGAAATTCCTTCACTTGGTTTGTGACCTGCTTAAATTATGTAAAAAAAAAAGCTTAAATGAGTTTCAAAGAAAATCACAGATGCATACATATTTACATATTTTTTATTAAAGTTGTTGTTAAAGCCCTGATCAGCTGTGACTGTGCTGACCTATAACCAGAAGAAATTACACCTATGACCACCCTACCTTGTTTTTTGTTTTTCAGACACAATGTATCTAAGATCATATTAGGCACTATCTTTGTGGTTTATTAAAGCAGTAAAGTGCGATTTGGTTGCTATTTCTAGTAGGCTAAGCTGCTATGTAGAAGTTCCTTTATTGTTTTTTTAAGTGCATTGATGTATCCAAAATATGTGTATGTATATGTGCACGCATATGTGTGTGTGTGTGTGTGAGCTAATTATTTAACTGACATGTGACATAAAGAGAGTTAAATATATAAAAAGTATTCATAATCTATCAATGGAAGATTAACTCTATTTAATTCAGGGTTAGCAGGATACATGCTATGATGTGCATGACTTTCCTGTAGGCATTTGTGATAAGTTAATGGAAATAACTTCTGTTTGTGGGAATAGAAACCACACTCAGACTTAGACTTACAACTAGCTTACACATGCACACATGGCCATGCATACATGCAAATACACACAAAGCTTAATGCTGCATGGTAGTAAGATATGGCCTTGAAAATGGAAGATTTGCAATGGCTAGAAAGAAATCTAGTGAGCATGCTCTGTTGGATGTATATAGTGTGAAAGAACAATGTATGTACAAATGAGCTGAAATCAAAGCTGTATGTACAAATGAGCTGAAATCAAAGCTGGATATAAAAGTAGTCAAATGTAGTGTGCAAGAGAGAAGACAGCACTGATATAGACATGTGGTGAATGGAGGATATTTGTTCTTTTTTAAAAAAAAGTACCAAGTCCTCGAAGTTGATGGATCTTTTAGAAGGGGCAGACTTAGGAACACATGGGAGAAATAGTGAAGGCTGATATCAAAAAGCTGAATCTCATAGAGAATGTCACATGTAATAGTAACTGTTAAGTGGTTGGCATTAGAAAGGGCATCCATCTGTAAAACCATGCCAAAGTAAATATAGAATCTGGTGGAGCGCTTTGGCTTGTCTGTTCTTGTCAAACCATCCAACCCAGCATTGGTAAAGGAGATGTTAAATGATTATAATTATGATGATGATATTAAATAAAACCTTCCCACCAGTGCAAGTATGGCAAAATATTAATTAATATAGTGATAGGATAGAGAATGGGATATATATATATATATATATATATATATATTGAATTCTTATTGTCCATTATATTCCTGTTAAACTCATGTCCACTACCTTCTTTGTTAACCTCTCACTTACCCTTTTGCATACCCAGTGTACCATGCTGCCGGTGAAACCAGGAATGTCATTTCATCTATGTACAATCTTTCTGCTATCACTCTTTATTGCTCTTCCTCTCTTCTACCATCACCTCTCTGACACTCTTCCTCCCTTCACAATGCCTGTGCAATGAGGAATGACATCAAAGAACATTGGATCTATTGATATCCAGTATCTCTTACTATCATCCTTCTTTACAATCACACTTTCTTCTCCCTCTTGTCACTCTTCATTGCTATCTACCACTCTTGATATCACTCACCTCTATTGATGTCTGTCACTCACCTCTATTGATGTCTGTCACTCACTCTCTCTTGCCTTCACCTGTCTCTGTTGCAATCCCATCATACTGCTCATGCTACTTTTCTATTTATTCTCCTTACCAACAACCAAGATATAGCTCTCACTATCTCTCTTCCATTACTCCCTCCCTTACCAAACTTTCCTATCAGACTGTTTCATACTCATTCTCTCTCTTCCTTCACTCATACTTTGACTTAGTAATCACTCACTCCTCTATTTACCCTTTTGATCATATTTGCTTTGAAAGAATGGAGTTAATACAGAAACCAGAAAACCCTTTAGTCTTGCAATAGACAAGGCAGCCTCTCTGGCGCTGGTGCCACAATACATACAGTGCATTCTGTAAAATGGGTGGTGATTAAATGGACACTGCATAAGATAAAAGGACCCTTTGGTCTTGTTAAGGATCTGACAATTTATCTAGTACTAGTGTCATGATAAAAAGTACCCAGTATACTCTATAAAGTGGTGGATATTAAGAAAAGCATCCAGCTATAGAAGCCATGCCAAGAATGGAATGTTTGTGAGAGATATGATCCTCTACATGTGTAGGAGGGCAATAACTCCTACTAATAACTGAGTCAGACTATGATGTCTCATTCAACCCATGCTAACATGGAAAGTGGATGTAAAATGATATATATGTAGACATCTGTTCATATCCCTATTACAAGCACAGGGCCATATCTATGGCTAAATTCTTACTCAGGTTATCTGGCTCTAAATAATCATATGCCTCAAGTAGATATCTATTAACTCAAAATCCACCTCCCTCTCCCCCCCTCTCTCTCTCGCCAACTGATGGATAAAAGTCAAATTATTGGCTCTGTCACAATTAAACAATATATGTAAATATGTATTAATTAATTTAATAAATAATGATTTACATTATAAGCACAATACCGTAAACCATAAATTCTGGTGTTAAGGGACAAGAAAGATTAGTTGATTAAATCCACCTCAGTATTTCACTAGTACTTTATTTTATCACCCCCAGAAAGATGGAAAGCAAAGTTGGCTTTGACAACGTTTGAACTCAGCATAAAGAGCCAGTAATTTGACTGATTAAATAATGACTAACAATAATCACACAAAGGCATTAACTGTTAAACCTGTCTTTCTATTTATATAATTCACATATGCAAGATCATTCATACATAGAAGATTATAATTTTCTGGATTATTAACCTCATATTTAGAGATGAATAATGCAGTATTTACAGTAGTTATATGTACATTGGGTGTTGATTGGTTCATTTTACAATTGTCACCTAGTGTCATATTTCTGAACATGTACACAGTCTCAATCTGGATTTGAACTAAAAACAAGTCAACTAGGAAGGCTTTATGACATAGAGACTATGTGATCTTTTAACCAGCTAGAAACAGCAGCCAAGTGTCTTGTCTCTTTATATCACATCCTACTAGTTTTAAAATGAAGACATATTGGATGATGTAGTCTTGGGTACAATTTTTCTGAAGAAAAATGAATTTTGCTGTTCATCCATTTTCATCACTCACTATCTTGGAAGGGTTGTGTGGGCAGAGCCCTCAGGCACCTCTCCATACGGGCCTATCAGAAGCAACCATGATTCCACTTTCCAGCTGGATTCCAAAGTGTTGCCAACTGAGATGATAGATATTATCCAAATTCCTCATTCTCAGTTTATCTTTAGGTCTTCTGTTGGTTGGCTCAGCTTGATGATTCTATCTTTCAGTAATTTTCTGCAGTATTCTAACCACATATCCATAGTGCTGGAGCTGTAACCCCTTAATGTAGAGAAGTAGTGGCTCAACCTGGAGAGACTCCCTAATCTCCAAGCTATGCATCCGGTTGCATGATGTTACTCCAGAGAACCTTAGGGAGAGCCTCATTTTGGTCACTTGTATTCGCGATCATACTCTCTTTCTACAATAGGTGCAAAACCTGAAATTTTAAGGCAGGGAGCTGGTTGATTACATTGACTCCAGTGGTCAACTGGTACTTATATTATTAGTCTCAAAAAAATGAAAAGCAAAGTTATCTATGGAGGAATTGGAACCCAGAATGTAAAAACCCAGAAGAAATACTTTTAAATGATTCTACCAGCACTTTCATAATAAATAATAATAATCCTTTCTGTTATAGGAACAAGGCTTAAAATTTTGTGGGAGGGATCTGGTCAATTGCATTGACCCCAGTACTTCATTCCCAAAAGGATGAAAGGCAAAGTTTGAGTGTAGAACACAAAGATGGATGAAATACTGCTTAGCATTTCACCCAGTGTACTAACGTTCCTGCCAGCTTGCAGCCTTAATAATAATAATCATGATTTCAAATTTTGGCACAAGGCCAGCAACTTCAGTCTAGGGGTAAGTTGATTAACTGGTACTTATTTTATTGATCCTTAAAAGATGAAAGGCAAAGTCAACTTCAGCAGAGTCTAAACTCAGAACACGACGATGGATGAAATGCTTCTAATCATTTTGACAAGATATGCTAACAATTCTGCCAGCTCACCACCTTAATAATAATAATAATGGTTTTAAATTTTGGCACAAGACCAGCAATTTCAGAGGAGTAAGTAAATTGATTACATTGACACTAATGTTCTACTGGTACTTATTTCATTGACCCTGAATGGATGAGAGGCAAAGTCAACCTTGGCAGAATTTGAATTCAGAACGTGAAGACAGATGAAATGCCATTAAGCATTTTGCTTGGCTTGTTAATGATTCTGCCAGCTTACCAACTTAATAATAATAGTGGTTTCAAATTTTGGCACAAAGTCAGTTAGTTCAGGGAAGAGGCTTAGTTAATTAAATCAACCCCAGTGTTCAACTGGTACTATTTTATTGACCCCCAAAAGGATGAAAGGCAAAGTCAATCTCTGGAATTTGAATTCAAAACATAAAATAAAGATGGATGAAATGCTGCTAAGCATTTTGCCCGGCATGCTAACAATTCTGCTAGCTCACCGCTTTCAAATAATAATGATAATATGATCATGACTAGAAAGCTGGAATGCTTTTGATATTGTAGCCTGCTATATTAAAGCTGATCTAGAGAGTTAGACAAGAAAGGAGCTTGTTTCTAGACGAAGCATAATTTTCTTATTCACTGAACCAGTGATGCATACACCCTACATAGCTACATGACTTTTATTTCATTTGCCTTATATTATTTCCCTGCTCATGCATAAAAGTAATATCATGTCATTCAATGGCTTGCATACTAGACTGCAAACAAATAGGTTGTGTTTTTAATGCTTAGTGCAAGTATTGACTTAGGGTTCATGTGTTTGTTGTATTACACTTCTATATACTAACTTACACTTACGTATGAATGCATAACATTTACAGTAGATTGCTCAACTGTAAAGCATTGGTGTCATCATTTATTCATCAACTTGTGCATGGTCATGTTGTTAAGAAGCTCACTTTGGAACCATGTAATTTCAAGTTTAGTCCCACTGAACATCACTTTAAGTGAATTCACTCACAAGGCTACCATGCTTTGTAAGTGAATTTGGTTGCTGAAAACTGTGTGGAAGCCTGTCGTGTATATATTGGGTCATCCCATAAATAATATGGTTTTTTTCAATTGCATGAACTGAAAGTTGGAGGGGGACGGGATAAACTACATGCATCAACTTGCTATAAAAGCTGGTAGTATTTTTATCTTGTCCTTATTCATAGTGCAAGTTTTCAAGTGTGTTGTTCGATTTTAACAAAAGCTATAATGGAAGTGACAAAAGAGCATATTTTGCTTACTGAGTTCAATAAAGGCAACAATGCAACGGAACGTGAGAGGAACATTAATGCAGTATATGGGGATCAGACAATAAGTGTAAGCCAGTGTCAATGGTGGTTCCAGGGATTCTAAGTCAGAAACTACTGCCTAGAAAACAAGCCTTGTCCTGGAAGATCTATAAAGCTCGACAAGGACGACCTACAAATCCTGGTGGAACAAAATCCTATCGTAACTGTTGAAGAACTAGCAGAGAGGCTTGAATTTGGTCATTCAACCATTCATTGACACCTATGTGCCATTGGAAAAGTCAGCAAATTGGGTCAATGGGTTCTTCACAAACTTTCCAAGGTTTAGTCCACTTTGAACTTTTAAGCCCAAACCAAATGCTAACAAAGGAGATCTACTGTGAACAGCTTATGTCAGCACTAGAAGAAAAACGACCATCTTTGGTTTCAAGAGGAAAAGTGTTCTTCCATCAAGATCGTGCTTAGCCTCGTACAACGAGGGTGACATTCCAAAGGCTGGAGCAGTTTGAATGAGAAACAATGCCCTACTCACCATATTTTCTGGACATTGCCCCATCTGATTATCATTTATTCTGCAGTCTTCAAAATCATTTGGATGGAAAAAATATGAATTCTGTAGACAAGGTCAGAACAATACTGGAGGATTATTTTTTGTCACGGACAAGTGACTTTTGGAAGAGGGGCCTTGCATGTCTACCAGATAAATGGTAGAGCATTGTTTAAAATGATGGAGAGTATATTTTAGATTAAAAAAGAAAATCGTTTATCTTAATTTTGAAAAATATAAGAAGTATAAAAAAAAACTGCATTATTTATGGGATGACCCAATACATGTGTGTATCTGTAGTTGTCATCCATCCCCTCCACTTGATAACCAGTGTTGGTTTGTTTGTGTCTCTGTAACTTAGTAGTTTGGCAACAGAGAATGATAGAATAAATACCAGACTTGCAAAATAAGTACTGAGATTGATCTGTTCAACTAAAACCCTTCAAGCGGGGTGCTCCAGCATGGCCACAGTCCAATGAATGGAACAAATATGAACAAGCAAACTATACTGCAATGTCAATAATTCTTTTTATTCTTTAAAATGAAAATGTAAACACACACATACACGCACACACACGCACACACACACACACACACACACAGAAAAATGCCAATAAAATAATGAACCATAAATATCTTCGTTATCTGACTGACATTTTATAAATTCCATCTTTAGACTGGTAAACTTTTTAATAATTTCTTTTGTCTTTGATAGTGTAGTCAGGAGGAAGGGGCAGCACCAGTGACATTCTCAGCTTCTCTGAGACTGTCGAGAATGGTGAAGTGGTTGATGTTCAGTCTGAACATCTGTAAGTAGACATCATAGCCATCATAATCATCATTGTAGCATCCACTCTTCGATGCTTGCATGGGTTGAATGGAACTTGCTGAGATGGATTTTCTATGCTGGATGCCCTTCCTGTCACCAACCCGCTTTTGTTTTCAAGCAAGATAATATTTCCCTCTACAGCCAGACATGTTTTCACAGAAGATTGAAAAGAAAGGATACTGCTTGTATGATGATGACACTTACAACTATTACCCAATGTCAAGGCAAGGGGACAGTAATACACGTGCGCATGTGCACACACACACACACACACATATGACAGGCTTCTTTCACTTTCCATCTACCAAATCCTTTCACAAGGTTTTGGTCTGCCTGGGAATATTAGTAGATATTAGTAGAAGACACTTGTCCAAGTTGCCACTGCATAGGTTTGAACCCAAAACCATGTGGTTGGGAAGGAAACTTCTTACCACACAGTTATGCCTGCAACTATCTAAAGGAAACATGTTATCCAGAGGAAGGTTCTAGAACATTGACATGTTGGAACAAATGGGTGGAAATTTGAACCAAGTATATAAGGACTGAGAATCAAGACAGAGAATGGGTGATGAAAGAGAAGAGATTAGTGAGATGGATAGACCTGGCTGGAATTTGTATGCAGCAGGGTAGTTGTGAGGAGCAGAGGCCATTGTAGTGATATATTAGACTTGTCTGTAGGCCAGATGTTTCAGTAACCTGCTAGAAATAGAAGCTAAATTTCCCTCATTAATCCATACCATTTTAGATAAGGTAGTTCTTATTACATAGGACAGCAAACTGGCACAGTTGTTAGAGTATTGGATAAATTGATGTGTGATACTTGTGGCTTTTCACGTCCTGCCAAGATCAACTTTTGTCTTTCCTCTTTTTATGGTTGATAAATAAAATAACAGTCCACTGCAGAAATGGTTGTATAGTTAAGAAGCTTGCTTCACAAGTACATGATCTCAGGTTCAGTCCCATGATGTGACACCTTGGACATGTGTTTGCTTTTTACTACAGGCCTAGGCTGACCAAAGCCTTGTGAATGGATTTAGCAGATGGAAATTGAAAGAAGCCTATTCTGTGTATATATGTCATCATCATCATCATGTCCATTTTCTATGTTGGAATGAGTTGGATGGTTTGACAGGAGCTGGCAAGCCAAAGAATTGCACCAGGCTCCATTGTCTGCTTTGGCATGGTTTCTACAGCTTGATGCCATTCCAATGCCAACCACTTTATAGAGTGTACTGAAGGCTTTTTTATGTGACACTAACAATGGTGCTTTTTCATGGCACCAGCTGCGTCACCAAGTTACTTGCAAGACACCCCCTCAACTGGGAGGGGGGAGTGTTACTGAACGAAGTGGTATTGTGCTGGTTGAGAGGTTAAAGTATGACAGAGGGATAGAAATAGATGTCTTACTATAGAGGAGATACTTGGCTACCCCAGTAAGAAAAGGAGAGGAAAGAGAGACGGAGTAAAAGAGATGTATCAGGTCATACACACAAGGTACAGTGAGGATGAATATGATTCAGAAGGGATAATATATATGTTGCAGGTTCAGTCCCATTGCATGGTACCTTGAGCAAGTGTCTTCGGGTTGACCAAAGCATTGTGAGTGGATTTACTCGACGGAAACTGAAAGAAGCCCATCGTACATATATATGTATATATCTGTGTATGTGTGTGCATCTGTGTCTGTACCCCCGCCATGACCACTTGACAACTGGTGTTGGTGTGTTTACATCCCCATTACGTAGTGGTTTAGTGAAACAGACTGATAGAATAAGTACCAGTCTTAAAAAAATAAGTCCTGGGGTCAATTTGTTTGACTAAAACCCTTCAAGGCAGTGCTCCAGCATGGCCAGTCAAATGACTGAAGCAAGTAAAAGAATATGTATGTATGTGTGTGTGTGTATTTATGATATGAATGTGTGTACTTGTGTGTACCCATACCCTTGACTTAGCATCATGCGTCAGTTGTAAATAAGTACCACCATCGTACAAGTGCAGTGTTGCTTGTTTCCAGTTTTTGAAGGTGAAATATTACCTTGTTTGGAAACAGCTGGTGTTTGGTGATAGGAAGTGCATCAAGGCCATCGGAAATCTGCCTCAACAAATTCTGTATGACCCATACAAGCATTGGAAAGTGGACATTAACTGATGATGATGACGACGATGGTGATGATTATTAGCAGAATACCTGTTCCAAATTTTTTTACAGTTTGTTAGCAATCGCTGAAATGACATTGAAGTCTAATTGTACCTGTCCTTGCAGCAAAATTATTAGAATATTGAGTATGAATACCTTGTGCTATTAGTTTCAGCTTTTTGTCTCTTGTGACAGCAATGGCTGCAGTGACACTGGTACTAGTCATTTTTAGCTCTTGCCTTTTCCTTGTTCAATATTAGTGGTATGGAGAGAGGAAGCTTACACATAAAGTCTCTTTCCCAAGGTCGTTCCTTTGAAGGGAAGTTTCTAGGTGCAAATTAATTGTCTCATGAAATGTACTGAGTCCACTGATACATGACACCTCCTCACAAATGAGGGGAGGGTCATGGCTGGAATGTTTTTGATTACTGGTTTGTTCAGTCAGAGCTGACCCGGATTTAAGACCAACATCCATGGAAGTGACACAACTTTCACTTCAGTATTTGTTGAGTATTTAGTGTTCTAATTAGGGTTGATATGCAGTGCTCCTTGTGAAATATGTTATTTTATGACACAGTTGGTTTATAGCTTTATTCTGCATTAACTTAAGAGTTGTAAATAGCTAATAAAATAGAATTAATTATTTATTTTTTATTTATTTATTGCTTCTTTTGTATTCAGGTATGAAATACCTGAATAATTCTATGCCTGGGAAAAAACAAGTAGATATGAAAGAATGTTGTTATTGAATTCTAAATTTGCACAGGCAAATAACTGTCTTGAGAACTTGGGAAAACAGATATTTTTCTGAAATACACTGAAATACACAATAAAATGTACAGTTATGTAATGTATATATGTATGTGTGTGTGTGTGTGTGCACATGTGCATAAAACTCAATACTCTTGAAGATGTGTTATGAATTTCTCATGATGGAAAGAAGTCTGCATTATTAGTGTACCAGAGAGGTAAATTTGAAGGAATAGATTTGTTTTACAGCTCTTCAATAAATTCTCACTCACCTGCTCACTAAAAGCAGTGGTAATTCATTGCAACACCAGAAGCAGCAGCAGCAGCTTCTTTCCCAGTGGCTATTTCTAACAGCTGATCAGTGTTAAGCACCAGGATATATTAACAGGTATATTTAGTTGCTAATAAGTGTTTCCACATTAATAGTAGTAGCAATAGAGACACAGATAGCTGACTGGTTATACAGTATCCACTACAATAGTGGACAGGCTTCTACCACAATCAGATATTGGCTTATAACAATAACTTGGATACTAGCTTTTTATCATTAACTCAGATTTCAGCATTTGTCAACAACATCCAGCTCAACAGTGACTATACTTCAGTCATAGCTTTTAGCAAGCCATTAATGTGACTAGTTCAATAGTAACACTTCAATTATAGTTACGTATTTCAACATCTACAGTTACAATCTGTTTAGGACTTTCCACAATAAACATAATTAACTTGCTTCCAAATTTATCTTTCATAAAAACAGCATATGTGAGAGAAAACATAAAACGATATATGTTTGCACAAAGACTACAGACTCACTTGTGTGAATGCTCTCTCTCTCTCTCTCTCTCTCTCTCTCTCTCTCTCTCTCTCACACACACACTTCATACACATCATACAACATCACTTGTATGGATGCACTTGCCATAGAAATTCACCTGTATGGATGTACATGCATTAGAGATTCATTTATATTGGTGCATACACTGTGCAAGACTCAGTTGTGTAGGTGAACACATCATACAGACTCACATGAATGTATACCATATAGACACAGTTGTATGAATGCACACACTGTAAAGATCTCAGCTGCATATAGCTTTTATAGGGTGCTCTCTTCTGTATTCTCTTCTGTATTTAATGACATTTCACCATTTTTTGTTGATCAAGTTTGTCACAACCAAATTAATTTACTGGCAACACATTTTCTCATCTCATGATTGTAATAGAATTAAAAAATGTTATCAAACATTCTGAATCTTCAAGGTAACAGAATCATTAGAGCATCAAGGAAAATGTCTGGAAGCTTTTGTTCTGGCTCATTCCAAATCCTGCCAAGATAAACTTTGCCATTCATCCTTTGGGGGTCCATTAATAAAATATAGTACTGATGTCAATAGTATCAACTGATCGCTTCCCCTAAAAAAAAAAAATTGCTGGCCTTGTGCTTAAATCAGACGCTATTCTGGATCTTTGATTGAATTTATATTTTCTACCCACATTAATGTTAACTGATAATGTTAACACATTTAAATCAGGATACATTAAAAAGCTAATTAGAAATAATATTGATAATGACTATACTATTTTCAACTATTTTACCAACTGTGGGTGGGTGGGGGGACAACTCTTGACAGGTTTTGCTCTTATCATGACCTCATAAATGAAGCATAGTTGTTCACAAGTCTTGGTGCATAATAACTATCTAAATCCAAGCTATGTTACTACAGCTATTGTAGTGTACTTCAGTGGAAGTTTTTCTGTTTTATTCTTCTTTGTTCCAGTTTGTCTGACTGACACAAAATGACAGTTACTCTCTTCATGGTTGAATGGTTAACAGTAAGAAGAGCAACAACCTGTAATAAAATTATGCCACCCGTACAGACATGGAAAAGTAGATATAAAACAGTAAAAGAAAATACACCTGTGTGATCAAGTTAACATGTTGTGACTTACTAGTTGGAAGGTCAAGGGTTTTTGTCTCATTCCCATTGCTTTCATTGTTGCATTTAGGGCCAATCTTTCATTCTTTCAATCTATCTACTTGTAAATACCTACCATGAGAAGATCCATCTTAAGTCAAATTTTCTTTCTTTCTTTCTTTCTTTTCTTTTTTCATTTTCTTTCTTTCAAGCTGCAGGTTGTGCAACCACATAGAAGCTCCTTCATTCATTCACATAGTCATTTTATCAGTGACTCACATAAAGGTCCCTTTCTTCATCATATCTTCACTATCATTTATAATTGATTCTGTTTATCACACTAACATGAGATAAGTAAATATTGATTCATCATCATCATCACCATCATCATCATCATTGTTTAACAGCCACCTTCCATGCTGGCATTGATTGGTATCACAAATGTGTTGATAACTTGTAGAACTATTGTGTATAACTTACCATGGCCACATAAATTCCATTTTATCAAAATTATTCTTGTTGTTGTTGTTGTTCAACATTTGGTAGTTTCAGGGAAATTTCTACTGCATCACCTACTACACCTCTGTGTTCCTGGGGTGTGTGCAGCATTGTGTGTTCTTTCTGTTGTTGGGAGGGTGCAAACTCTTTCCAATATTGTATTGCATCACTTTTTTTTTCTTTTGGGATGTGGTGCAGCCTTTTGTTGTATTTACAGTTTGTATTGTGTGTTGAGTGTGTAATGTGTTGTATTATTATTAAGATTTCACCGAGGTCAACTTTACCTTTCATCCTTTTGGGGTCAATAAATTAAGTACCAGTATAACACTAGAGTCAATGTAATCGACTGGTCCCCTCCCACCAAATTTCAGGCCTTTTGCCTTTAATATAAAGGATTGTTATTATTAAGATTCTACCGAGGTTGGCTTTGCCTTTCATCCTTTTGAGGTCAATAAATTAAGTACCAGTCAAGCACTGGAGTCGATGTAGTCAAGTATCCCCTATCCCACAAATTCCTGGCCTTGTGCATAGAGTAGAAAGGATTATTATTATTATTATTATCATTATTATTATTATTATTAGTAGTAGTAGTAGTAGTAGTAGTAGTAGTAGTAGTATTAAGGTAGAGCTGACAGAATCAGAAGTCCACCAGACAAATTGCTTTGTGACAGTTCTTCCAGCTTTACATTCTGAGTTCAAATTTCATTGAGGCTAACTTTGCCTTAAATCTTTTTGAGGTTATTAAAATAAGAACCAATTGAGCACTGGGATCAGTGTGATTGACCACCCACTCTCCCACAATCTTCGGCCTTGTGCCTATAGTAGAAAGAATTATTATTATCATTACTCACCCCACCATCCACCTTTAACAAGGCAGGACAGGCAGTGTTCCTTCGCCTAGTGGGCATGGCAAAAGAGGATATGTGGTGGACAAGGCTGAAAAAATTGAGGAAAGACACCTTCCTCTTCACTCAAACTCTCATTGACTTTTTTAAGTTCCACATGGAAAGAAGAGTGGAAGTAGAGAGGGAAGTGTTACCTCCTGCTGAGTTAGTGAAAAGATGGGTGAATGGCCCTACTCTAAGCATGTGCCTGCAGAGTCCTTTGATTGGTCTTAGTTGGAATTTCTCCCTCTAACAGGATTGCATCACCATTCATGTTATCACTTGATGTAATCAACTTAACCCCTCCTCCCCAATTTCAGGCCTTGTGCCTACAGTAAAAAGGATTATTATTAAGGCAGCAAGCTGTCAGAATCATTAGCATGCCAGGCAAAATGCTTAGCAGCATTTCATCTGTCTTTATTTATGTTCTGTGTTCAAATTCCGCTGAGGCTGACTTTGCCTTTAATCCTTTTGGGTCATAAATTAAGTACCAATGAACTACTGGGGTCGATGTAATCAACTGTCCTCCTCCCCCAATTTCAGACCTTGTGCCTATAGTAAAAAGGATTATTATTATTATTATTATTATTGAGTGAGAGAGCAGTGCATGCCATCAAAGTGACACTGGGGTAAAATATACAAAGCCCAGTATACCCATCATGACTACCTGTCTGATAAGGGTACACCAGGCACATGCATCACAACCATATGTGCGCGACATGGTGATCTCACATCAAGATAAACAGCGCATGACTTTGCAGGTGGGGGGAGAGTTAGAATTTTTTTCAAGTCGGGTAGCCCATCCCGCTCAAAAGGTTCCTGAATAAGGTTTGTTTAAGGATGTTGAATGAAACACCCACATTTCCAAAGGTGAATTATTCAAACCCCAAAGAATTCCTCTCAACACATGGCTATGATGCTCCCCCACTACTTCTGCTCATGATCAGAGATGCACATATCATCAGTCATCAAGGGACATGCTCAACTGGTTAAGGTCAAACAACTGACAAGCATTATTATTATTATAATAATTATTATTATTATTATTATTATTATTATTATTATTATTATTATTATTATTATTATTATTATTATTCCTGAACCCATTGTGAAAACAACAATTCTTCAAACTTAATCTTTATAAAGAATGAACAAAGATCAGTACAAACACAGCTATTTAATCTTCTTTTACATCAACTTCTTCCTCACTGTGTCACTCTTGACTTGACAAGTCTTGGCATGATTTCCTGACTAACTACTAACAACTATTACATGATCAGAATCATGTTTCTTACTTCTTCTAAATACAAGCTTTAATCACTTTCCAGTAAGCTAGAGCCAGGAATATGTCCTTGGACATCTCCACAAGTGGCATCATACAGCCAAAAATCTCTTCATTCTTAATTGTCGTGTATTCCAAATCTTGTATATCTCTAGTTATATATACTTTACACTGTTCTGGAGTTGCAATGATTTGGTGGGAAGTGGGTGGGCTGAGATGATTAATTAATTGTTGAAATGTCAGGTAAAGAGTTGTGAGTTCATATTTCACTATTGGCAGTGTGTTTGTGCTCTGGTACAGAGAGAGAGAGAGAAAGAAAAGCGGGAAAGTGTGCAATAATGTGGCAAACTTCCAAACTGATTGGAAAGGAAGTAGTTTGGTGGTCCTATGAGAAAATCCTATCAATGAATGAATTATATGCTTTATCAGCTTCACTATTATCAGTAGTAACATCATCACCATCATCATCATCAACTGAATTCTCATCATCATCATCGACTTTTCAACATCATATACATTGTCATTATCATCATCAGTGGTAGTAGTGACATCAATATTGTTGTTGCCATCACTATCATCATCAGCAGCAGCAACAACGGCAGTTTCAACCATTGCTACAATCCCACTGACTTGTTCACTGCATGATGTCAACTTTTCCGAAATATTTAATGCAATACATTTCTGAGAGGTTCATTACCATTTCCTGATGTACAGATGCAAGTTGTTTCTTCATAAAAAATTTAGTTTGATTTCAGATCTATTTTCAGTTAATTTTTGCCAGACAATTATGAATTCCTTCCCATTATATATCATGGCCTGTTTAATATGTAAAAATCTTTTGAGTGTTGAGGAAAAAATATCTGACTAAATTCAAATAAATAAATATCAATTATTATTAGTTGTACTAGGGCATCAAGCTGGCAGAATTGTTAGAATGTTGGAAAAAATGCCATGCAGCATTTTTTCTACTTATTTTGACTTCAAATTCTTCTGAAGTTGACTTTGCCTTTCATCTTTTCAGCATCTGAAGATCCTTTCTCACCACTTCATCCCATGTCTTCTTGGAACTCTTCCACAGGTTCCCTCCACAATTAGAGCCCGGCATTTCTTTATACAGCTGTCCTCATCCATATGCATCACATGACCAAACCAGCACAGTCTTTGCACTTGCACACATCTTGTCTCTTTATTGCCCACAAGGGGCTAAACATAGAGGGGACAAACAAGGGCAGATAACAGAATTAAGTCGATTACATCGACCCCAGTGCGTAACTGGTACTTAATTTATCGACCCCCGAAAGGATGAAAGGCAAAGTCGACCTCGGCGGAATTTGAACTCAGAACGTAACGGCAGACGAAATACCGCTAAGCATTTCACCCGACGTGCTAACGTTTCTGCTAGCTCGCACTTGCACACATCTGATGCCTCTTATACCCAGTTTTCCTCTTAAATCGTTTGCCCTCTGTCATATGTGCACAGACATTTCCCATCCAGCGGAACATGCTAGCTTCATTTCTTTCAAACCTTTATATGTTCTTTGTAACCAAAGCCCATGTGACTGCCATGTAGCATAGCTATACATACACACGCATCATACAATCTGTCTTTCACTCTTAGGGAGAGATCTTTAGTAACCAACAAAGGTAGAAGCTGTCTGAACTTTGCCCAGCCCAAATATGAGACCTCTTTGAAAAATATTGTCAGCTCTGTTCTGACTATTGCTTCCTCACTCTTCCCCCATGTTACAGGTTTCTAAAAAGCTTATATTTATCACAAACTCTCTGGTTCTTTAAGACTACCATCTGTTAAGGCCATTACCAGAATGGTAACCAAAAGCAGTGTCAGACAGAATCAATTCTGCATTGTCTGTCTCCATGCCATGTTTGTCCAGAAGCCAGAAATATAATATGGTTAAAAGATTTGCCAGGAAATGCAATGTTACATGTAAATGGAGAACAGAACTATCATCTCCCAGAGATCATTCTTAGATAGATACTAACGACAATGAAAGGTCTTTTGACATCAGATAAAACTGTGTCAAGGATATCATTAGGAAATGAAAACATGCTTTTATTCAAACAAAATTCAACTAAAACATGCCTCCTTTTCCAAATTACAATGGCACATTATTATTGTTATTATTATTATCTGCTGCCTAATAAATATCTTGCCAAATTTAACTGATTTTTCCCCTTTCTTCTTCACTCAACCCAACATGGTTCCACAAATGCCAGTTTTATAAATTGAAGGTCAGTTTCTGTTCTGCAAATGTTAAGGCATTGTATTCTCTTGTAATAAAAGTTCTGCAATGATGCACTATCAGACCACACTATCCTGATATTAATGAAGATGATACGGCTACAAATGTATTATTATTCAAGATGGTGGAATTAGCAGATCTTTGGGGAAAAAAATACTTCATGACATTTCTTTTTTTTAGCTCTTTATATTCTGAGTTCATATCCTACCAAGGTCAACTTTGCCTTTCATTTTATCAGGGTCGGTAAAATATAGTACCATATAGTACTTTGGTGTTAGGAAGGGAATCCAGCTGTAGAAACCATGTCAAAACAGACACTGGTGCACAATGCAGTCCTTGAGCCCATCAGATCCTATCAAACTGTCTAGCTGATGCCAGCATGAAATATGAATGTTCAATGACCGAGACCTTTGGCGATATGCCGTGCTTGAGAAGACCCGGCAAGCCAAGTGAGACCGTAACCAGGGCCTATGCCAGTGCAGCATAACTGGCCCATTTAAGAGTACCCTGTAATCATTGGGCAATATGCTGTGCTTGCGAAGACCTGTTGAGTCAAGTGAAGTCATTGTCGTGGCTGATGCCAGTACCACCTGATTGGCAACCGTGCTGGTGGCATGTAAAAAGCAACATTTGAGCGTGGTCAGTGCCAATGCCAGCTGACTGGTCCCATGCTAGTGGCACGTAAGAAACACCATTCAAACAAGGTCATTGCCAGTGCCACCTGTCTGGCTTCTGTACTGGTGGCATGTAAAAAGCACTATTCAAGTGTGGTCGATGCCAGTAATGCCTGACTGGCCCTCGTACTGGTGGCACATAAAAAGCACCCACTACAGTAATGTTGGTAGTGATGGTGTTAGTGGTGGTAGTGTAGTAGACAGTGATGAAGGTGGTGGTGTTGTCTGAGTTCATTCTGTAGAATATTGTATAAATCCAGCATCTTTTGTTGCTATTAGAGAATATTGTCATGGAGTGCAATGCGACAGAACATGTGTTTAGAATCTGTATGACTCAGGATAAATATATATATATATATCACGTAGAGAGCATGTGTGATGATACATATATATTACATCGTATGCTGTGTGATAATCTGGGTATGTTATATGAAAAACAGTGGGGTAATCTGGAAGTATCCCATTGCTTAGTGTGAGATAATGTGGACATGTTCCATCAAGTAGTGTGTGATAATCTGATTATGATCCATGGATTTAGGGTGAGATTGTAATGAAATTAGACAAAGTGAATTCAGCAGATTCTTTGTAGAATTAACATCTCTGAATATTTTTAAGGAGTTTGGTTGAGTTCAACCTGAGTACTCAGTCACATTTGGATTTCTCCTTCATATAATCATTATATCTTCATGCATATTTGTTTAACCCATGTCAGCCTTTATCAAGCAGACTTTAAGATCAAAAGCTCCTTAACTGTGACCATTCCATCTTTTATTCAGACGTAGTATACCTAGCGCTACATTAATCAGTGTGTCCTTCCATTTTCAGACAGTAGGGTGGTTTTTTTTTTTTTTTTTTTTTTTTTTTTGTAATTTGATTAATTTAAGGGCTCTACTATTTATCTCTTGTCATAAAGGTTGAAAAGTTTTTGTCGGATTGCATCCTTGCTGTTTCTACTGTTAGGTCTTGTTCTGCCCCACATGCCTCTGGTATGCTTTAACTCTTGTTGATGGCACCCATCCTCTTCCTTCAGTACGTAAATGGCCTCCATGTTGTCACCTTCAACAACTGATTCCTCTCTTTACTTCTACATGCAGCCAGGATAAACATGTAACATAGATACTTCATGTCAAACTTACTCTTCCTCCATGTGAGCAAATGTATTCTCTGATGGGACATGACAAGCTTATTTCTTTCAATAACACTACATGGTTTTGAGTTCAGTTCCAACCTTGGTCAAGTGTCTTCTACTATAGCCCCAAACCATGCAAAGCCTTGCTAATGAATTTGGTAAATAGAAACTGAAAGAAGCCCACCATGTGTGTGTGTGTGTGTGTCTTCTTATCTTAGCATCACCTGATAATTGTAAACAAGTGTCACTGTCATGCAAGCAGTGTCATTCATTTCCAATATTTTGTGAGAACATGTGTGGCCATGCAAAAAATAGTAGCTTTCTCAGAAATAGGTGAGGGTTGATGATTGGAAGGGCATCTGGCCATAGAAAATTCACCTCAATGAGTCCTGTCTGACCTATGCTGGCATAGAAAATTGGATGTTAAATTAATGATGATGTTGATGAACACTAAGCTAGTCACAACACATGCAAGGAAATGCATATCTTGTGTTTCACCCTTTCTGATCTTAAACAACACATGAAACCTTCAATGCTAGTCATTGTTGTGACTGTAGCTATCATGAGGATAGTGGTGGTGGCATAGGAGATGCTGATAGTTATGTTGTTGTTAGAATGATTGTTGTTGCTAAACAGTTCAGATCAAACAGAAATGTCACCAAAGGCATTCCAGCCATCATTTTATTCATTTTTTCCATCCATAGTATGTCCAAAGGTCTGTTCTATCCTGTAGATAATTTTTCTCACTTTCTAAAAGGTCATGTGTGACTTCAGAGAAATTTGACTATCATTTTTAGCAGTTCATGTGACTTCATAGATGTTTTCTTCTTGAAGTGTAAATGCTGATTTTTCTTCTTGACTTGTAAAGGCTGATAATAATAATGGCAGCATAAGTGATTTTGGTTATGGCCTGTGTATGTGTGTATATATATATGTGTGTGTGTGTGTGTGTGTGTGTGTGTGTGTGTGTGTGTGTGTGTGTCATTTAGTACATCCATACAGTGTTGTGTTTCAAATCCTATCATTTGTTTTCATTTGAGTTATTTGTTTTTTTCCTTACCTGATTTTTTTTTCTTGTATTATATTGTGCATGTAATGTTGCTATGTAAATATATTTGTGTCAGCTATTCAGATCTATTTTCCAATCAACTTTGTTATTTTATTCATGTGTGCTACTGCCCCCCCCCCGCCACCACCACCACCACTACTACTACTATCACCACCACTGCCACTGTTACTACTACTACTACTACTACTACTACTACTACTACTACTACTATTACTACCACCACCAGCAACAACAATGACAACAAGAATGATTTCTTTTATTAGACATAAGGGTGTCAGTGAAGAGGACATTACTGAGATAGGTTACAGTTTACATGGACAGGGCCCCTGACTTAAACTCAGGTGAGGAAGAAGAAGAAGAAAAAAAAAGAAAAGTGCAATACAAAGTATACATAGTATACAAGTATATAAATACATGGTTCTCAGGAGGACTTCCAGTTAGAGTCAGTCAAGGATCCCTGCAGATCCAAGAGTACCTTGACCATCAATTGGAAGAACCTTCATTGAACCATTGTTTTTTCAATCTTCTGAATAGTTCCATTCACTCTGGCCATTTGCGGGGCACATGGCTAAATGGTTAGGGAGTTGGACTCATGATCATAAAATTGTGGTTTCGATTCCTGGATCAGGCGACGCATTGTGGTTCTTGAGCAAAACACTTCATTTCACATTACTCCAGTCCACTCAGCTAGCAAAAATGAGTAATCCTGCAATGGACTGGCATCCTGTCCAGGTGGGGAATTTATACGCTATGGAAACCTGTAAAGTGGCCCTTGTGAGTCAGCATGACTTGACATGATAACTGACTTTACTCTAGCCATTTTTACCACAGTCACCCACCTTCACTTTCCTCTTCAAGTGTTACTTGAGAAAGTCAATGACGGTTTCATTGAAGAGGAAAGTGCCTGTCCTTGATCCTCTCAACTCCATTCGCCTCACAACTTCTTTTTCCATAGCCACAAGAGACAGTGGAAAACTACCTGCCCAGCTTTATTAACTCTTTCATTGCAATATTTCTGTTGAAATGCACTGCCTTTGTTTCATTTAATTTTAAAACTCTAGAGAATTTAGTTAAATAACTTTGTCATTATTAATCCACTGTTGGCACTCCGTTGGTTATGACGACGATGAGGGTTCCAGTTGATCCGATCAACGGAACAGCCTGCTCGTGAAATTAACGTGCAAGTGGCTGAGCACTCCACAGACACGTGTACCCTTAACGTAGTTCTCGGGGGAGATTCAGCGTGACACAGTGTGACAAGGCTGGCTCTTTGAAATACAGGTACAACAGAAACAGGAAGAAAGAGTGAGAGAAAGTTGTGGTGAAAGAGTACAGCAGGGTTCGCCACCACCCCCTGCTGGAACCTCGTGAAGCTTTAGGTGTTTTCGCTCAATAAACACTCACAACGCCCGGTCTGGGAATCGAAACCGTGATCCTATGACTACAAGTCCACTGCCCTAACCACTGGGCCATTGCGCCTCTGAATAAATAAGCATTACATTTGATGGTCTTCTGAATGCTAAAGGGTTAAGAGGAATTTGGTTGCTATTTCTAATAATTTAAGTCATGACATGGAGGCTTCTTCATTGACATACTAATGTATGTTTAAAATAACATTAGGCTGTTTCAGACACATCACAAGCACAAATCTGAGACAGAAAACAAAATGCACGGACGTGGCTGTGTGGTAAGAATCTTGCTTCCCAGCCACTTGGTTCTGGGTTCAGTCCCACTGCTTGGCACTTTCTATTATAGCCCTAGGCTGAACAAAGTCTTATGAGTGGATTTGGTAGGCAAGAAGACCATTGTGTGTGTGTGTGTGTTTGTGTTTGCCTGACGACTGATGTTGGTGTATTTATGTCCTTGTAACTTAACAGTTTTGCAAAAGACACCAGTACAAAAAAAAAAAAAAAGACTGAGGTCAATTTGTTCTAAAACCCTTCAAGGCTGTGCCCCAGAATGGTCACAGTTAAAATGACTGAAACAAAATATAAGGATAAGGTAAATGATAAGTCATGAGGATATCCATGAAAGTATTCATGAGGCTACATGAGTGGACATGAAAGATGAACTCCAAATGAAGAGACTGAACATGAGGATAGAATCATCATCATCATCATCATCATCGTTTAACGTCCGCTTTCCATGCTAGCATGGGTTGGACGATTTGACTGAGGACTGGTGAAACCGGATGGCAACACCAGGCTCCAGTCTGATTTGGCAGAGTTTCTACAGCTGGATGCCCTTCCTAACGCCAACCACTCAGAGAGTGTAGTGGGTGCTTTTACGTGTCACCCGCACGAAAACGGCCACGCTCGAAATGGTGTCTTTTATGTGCCACCCGCACAAGCCAGTCCAGGGGCACTGGCAACGATCTCGCTCGAAAATCCTACAGGAGCCAGTCAGGCGGTACTGGCAACGGCCACGCTCAAAATGGTGCATCTCATGTGCCACCCGCACAAGAACCAGTCCAGGGGCACTGGCAACGATCTTACTTGGCTTGCCGGGTCTTCTCACGCACAGCCCATTTCCAAAGGTCTCGGTCCGTAGTCATCGCCTCGGTGAGGCCCAATGTACGAAGGTCTTGCCTCACCACCTCAGCCCAGCTCTTCCTGGGCCTACCTCTTCCACGGGTTCCCTCAACTGTTAGGGTGTGGCACTTTTTCACGCAGCTATCCTCCTCCATTCTCACCACATGTCCATACCAGCGCAATCGTCTCTCTTGCACGCCACAACTGATGCTTCTAATGTTCAGCTTTTCTCTCAAGATACTTACACTCTGACGGGTATTCACATTGACATTACACATCCAACGGAGCATACTGGCTTCATTCCTTGTGAGCTTACGTATGTCCTCAGCAGTTACAGCCCATGTTTCACTGCCATGTAGCATGGTTGTTCGTACGCATGCGTCATACAGTCTGCCTTTTACTCTGAGTGAGAGTCCCTTTGTCGCCAGCAGGGGTAAGAGCTCTCTAAACTTTGCCCAGGCTATTCTTATTCTAGCAGCTACACTTTCAAATTCTTCAACCTTGGACAAGTATTTACAGACTTAAGAATTGAGTCACCATTGTTTTAAGCTCTGATCTATGGGACAACACAGATGTCTCTTATGCTAACAAGATGGTCAGATATAGTGTTATCAAAACAATAAGGAATAATCAAATAGACATGTCTGATTATGATTCAGTGTTGATATAATTATATTATTGATCTATTTTTGTAAAGACTGTTGATATGGTATGGTTTTGTGTGTGTGTACTCACTCACACACACACACACACAATTTCCGTCTGCCAAATTTCATTCACAATACAGTGGTCAACCTGAATCTATGGTACAAGACATTTGCCTAGACCCAAAGTGACACAATCCATGGCTGCATGATCAATTCCACATGATTGCAGAACCCACTTATTAAAACAAACACACACAGATAAGCACCTCCTAATTATTCTTGCTACTAATTCCTTCCACTAAGTCACACACACACACACATACACACTAACAGATAAACCACCAAACCACACACACACACACACACACACATACATATGCACACACACTTGCAGACCCTCGCGCATGCACACATATTCACCTCCCTTTTTCACTCTCCTGTCTTAGAAAGAACTTTTCCTCCACCACCTCCTCTTCCGGTCCTTCCACAATGTAACCTCGTGGGCATCGGTGCCGATTTTTTCTTCCTCCGTTTTTCCATTCTTTGAACTTTACGTCTTTCCAACGAAGGGCTCCGCCCGAAACGTCATACTCTCTCTCTTTCCTTTCCCGAGCGTCTAATAACACTATCCGTATCACGTCCTCACTTTGTTGTTTTTTTGTTATTTTTTTAACTTATATATATATATATATATATATATATATATATATACACTCACACATATACCCCCCCCCCCACATACACACTCAACTGCTGCTGCTACTACTATTTTAGCCTGAGACAAATCAATGCTTTATGAGTGAATCAGGTAGATGGAAGCTGTTTGAATCTTGTCATTTGTGTGTGTGTGTGTGTGTGTGTGTACTTGCATGTGTATATTTCTTTGTTTTCTGGTCTTGGTATGTATACTGATTGTAAGCAAAGTCATAATTCATATGAAAACAATGACATTTGTCTGAAATCTTCCATGAAAACATGTGTGACCATTGAGCTGTTCCTATTTGAAGAACTAGAGAAGAACAAGAGGAAATATTACTTTGCTCGGAAAAAGGTGACAGTTGGCCATAAAGCATCTACCTCACCAAATTTCATTTGACTCATGCGAGCATGGGAAGTTGGACATTAAAAACAAATATATACATGTAAAGGTATACTGTGTAATGTGATGCGTATTATGAAGGGTGTCCAGCTATAGAAACCATGCCATAGCAGGCAGTGAAACACAATACAGTCCTTAGGCCCATCAGATCTTGTCAAATTCTTGGATTACACTGAAAAGCTGACAAATAATACCACATATTGTCTGTTTGAGATTTGTTGTAATGTTCTTTTCATGTGGATGCAAAAATGAGCTCATTTTCTTCTCAGTCCATATTTCACTCAGAAATCTCTAGTGTATTTCCTATAAGTGACCTATAAGATCTTTGTTTCATAAAGGGCTGTGAATTTTCTTTCATTCAGGGGGGGGGGGGGGGGGTTGCTTCCTCTTTGTAGAATATAAGCTCTCCTACATTATATGAGTTCTTCAGCAGAGAATTTCTCCTCTTCGCAAAAGATCTATTCCTCCTGATCCTTTATAGTGCTTAAAATTTTTTGGGGGGAGGGGGGGGGGGTGAGGCAAGAGGAAAGAATTTTTTGTTGTTTTACCAAAGAAGTCAGCCTATCCTCTTCAATCTCTGATTAGTCTCCATCCTCATAAGTGGGTGATGCTTCCTGTTACTTGCTGTTGATGCTGGTGTTGGGGGACTCTCTTTGTCTTCACCAGTTGTGATTAGGCAAGGTGATTATTAGGTCTCATGGTTCTCTCCTGGCAATAAGGATGGGGCACTGTTATTTACTAACTTACAAGTTGTGTCTGATTTCACTTTAGGACATGTAACCTCTTGTTGCTTTTATAATCTTAAGCTTCTGTGCAGAAATCCCTTAAATAGCTTTTATTACCGTATGTAGCAACTAGACTGTAAACCTTGGATGCAGAATTTTATCTCCTTTACCACTCCCTCTACAAGACACAGTCCTGGTACTGTTTTATGGTCTAGTTACGTCATGAGATCCATGTCACCTGGCAACATATCACTATATCACCAAAAGTTATATATTCACTGACCACATGCCCATGTTGTACTACAAAGGTAACTGCCATCCAGGGATCAATATCATCATCGCTTATGTCCTCTGTGATGACCCTTGTGTTCCTCAGTACTCTGGGACCAGCTTGTAGGCAGGATGCCATCTACAATTTGAGCTTGTACTTTCATTGTGTTCTCTTTTAAAGATAACACATGGTACTACATGCCCTCCTCCTAATAAAGAATTTTTCACTTAAAATATCTCCCTGGGCTAATTCTAGGTCTTCCTTAGATGGAATGAAGAAAGCTTCTGTGACCTTAACAAAGCACAAGTTACCTTCCTCCTCTTGTGGGTCTCAGTGATAGATTGTAGTAAGCGGGTACTTGTCTCGTGAACATGCTGCTGTCAAGCTTTCATTCTTTCAGTAAAATGTTCCATATGGAGGTGTTTTTTTTTTAAAAAAAAAAGAACATCTGCAAAGGATTGCAGATTCATATATCATTTGAAGTAGTTTGTTGTGAAGTTACTGTTGACAACATTTCCACTCATATTTAAATGATGCTAAAACATGAGTGTTTTCTTTTTGGTTGCGGGGTGGTGCCATAGTGTAAAATATTTGTAACCATTTTTGTCTATGGATAACATGAAGGCAAAAGTAAACTTTGGCTAAAACTATAAACATAAGCCTTACTTTTTCATTTGTCAACCCCTGTGAAGGAAGACTCCAAACCTTAGGAAGCTATCTGTATACAAGTATTTTTTGATGAAAAATAAAACTCTATTTCATCTAGGAGAATTCTTTACTTTGGAGAATGACTGTAAACATTGCCTACCTTGTCAGAAGAGAATAATAATAATAATAATAATAATAATAATAATAATAATAATAATAATAATAATAATAATAATAATAATAATAATAATGATAATAATAATAATAATAATAATAATAATAATAATAATAATAATAATAATAATAATAATAATAATAATAATAATAATAATAATAATAATAATAATAATAATAATAATAATAATAATAATAATAATAATAATAATAATAATAATAATAATAATAATAATAATAATAATAATAATAATAATAATAATAATAATAATAATAATAATAATAATAATAATAATAATAATAATAATAATAATAATAATAATAATAATAATAATAATAATAATAATAATAATAATAATAATAATAATAATAATAATAATAATAATATAGTAATAATAATGAAGACATCATAAAAAAATCTTGGAAAATTTTTCTTTATTTTATAATTTTTGACTTCTAAACACAGACTGCTGATTAAATGCCGAGCAAGAATTGAGTGAAGTTTGGTTTCTGTCATGTCAAAGACCATTAATAATAAAAGACAGCAATAAAATGTGTTCTTTAAAAGCTATTTCACTCTTATCAAAGCAACATTAAAGACTTCACTTACATGGAGATTTGTTTCTCCTTCAAGTAGCACCAGACTTCAGTTGATCCCATTAGAGGATATTTTTAAAGTTTGGCACTTTTGCTTATTCAATATTAATGTAACATTTCATTCAGCGACCAAATTTTTATATTCACTGAATATAAAATTTTATTGGCTTCATTACTTTTTTGTTTTTTATTTTCACTATTTCTGCAATATTTCTTGGTATTCTTGCTCTATTACTTTTTCTTTCATGTACTATATTTGAATTACTTTCTTTAAATGCTTTCCTGTCTTCTGGGGAAAAAAATACAACCTAGATTGTGAATTTAGATGTTTTGTATTGTCAAAGTTAATATAAGTATAAAACTAATGTTCTATAAAATATGTTTATTTTTTTTATTTTCCATATTGTGTAAATTTTTCTCTACTTTGATATTTTGTTATTGTTTCTGGTGGTGTTCTTGTTATTTTATTTGTTTCATCTTTTAGTCAGGAGCAAAGGCAGTGTTTGAGAACCTATAATGCTTTACAGAGACATATGTGATTGGTGAGAGGGAAAGCAGGAAGCTACCTTCAAACTAGAGACTAAAATTATTAGTGTGTGTTTAGTAAAGGGTTTCAATGGAATTGGTTCATTCTCTCTGCTGGAAACATAACACAGATGGTGATGAATTGACAGAGTCATTAGAATGTTAGATTGAATGCTTCAGGTGATACTTAGCCCCATGCAGAAACTGCAGGAGCTACTCAGAGGTTTTGCAAGCTCTTCTAAATCCATCACAATGCTAGAAACCTTTCCATATCGTCAGCAGGAACCTCAAGGTCACAAGTGTTCGCCCCTTAGGCTGTACTGCATGCTCCACCTGAGTGGGGCTGCAAGGACAGAAGTAATCTTCACCTACAGAAGAATTCCACTTGCAGTTTCTTATCAACCATAGCCATTTTGAGCCTGTTTCAGCTGCAGTGTCGATCTCATTGAAGACTTTCTTCAGTTGTCTGGGTTCCAGACCTATCTTCTGTAGGAAATAGTGCACTGATCCAGCTGGAAAGCCATGGCTGGCTTCAATAGAGAAAGAGGCCATATGCCATCCCTTGATATGAGCCTCATTGACGAAGTCCTGATATATTTTGATATTTGGTTTTCTTTACCTGATCAGAAACATCGAGTCTGTTCTTTCAGGGCATTATAAGTTTAACCATGATAATTGTTTATGTACTCCTGGAGAGCTGGAGCATGTCTGATCGAAGTGATGTTACCGTGATCTCCTGTTCAACTCTATTGATTCTGAGTTCAAATGCTGCCAAAGTGTACTTTGCCTTTCATCTTTTCAAGGTTAATAAAACAAGCACCAGTTGATCACTGGGGTTGATGCAATCAACTTGTTCCTTCCCCTCAAAATTTCTGGCCTTGTGCCAAAATTAGAATGTGGGGGAGGATAAGAAATGTACCAAACTAGGGCAGTGAATTGGTAGAACAATAAGAAAATCAGACCAGGTACCTTGTATTTGTTCCAATCCTTTGTGTTCTGAGATCAAATCCAACTATAGGGTCGTAGATGTCATCTGGCACCTTGTATACCTTTAGCAGACCCCACTCTAATGCAAACATTTAGGCCAGGCATCTGGTTTGAGGGTAATTTCCTCTGTCTCAGCAGTCTGGAAGGCTCTGTAAATGGGTCATGGGTATTGCTTTCCTTACCAACTATAAGATTATAAAAATAAAAACTAATTGTCTTTAGTTCCATCATTCTGATCAGAGCAATATTTATATAATACCATTGTTTATCAATAGCTTCCAATATTGATGAAAATTATCAAATAATTTATTGCACAATATTAATGAACTCTTGATTTCACATTAGACCAAATTTCTATTTTCCTCTCCCCTTACCTGTTTCTCTCTTACTCTTTTCTTCTCACCTCTCTATCTTTCTCTTTTCCTTACTTCTTTCTTCTCACTTCTATCTTCCTCTTTCCCTTCTTTCTTTTCCTCCTCACGCTTACTTGCCTTCTCTTCTATCTCCCACCACCTTTCTCTCTCCCACCACCTTTCTCTCTCCCACCACCTTTCTCTCTCAAATCATTATGATTAGGTTTTGGGTTTTACTGATGAATGTCTTTGCTAAAGTTCAAACTACCACAGAAGACACTAAGTTTCCTACTATACCATTCAGTTTTGGTTCCTAGTTGAGGTATTTTCATTTTATTTACCTCAGGTACAGGTTACACAGGGTGATTAAGAAGCTGGCTTTGCAACCATGTGGTTTAGGTTCAGTTTCACTTTGTAGCACCTTGGACAAATGTCTTCTCTAGCTCCAGACCAACCAATGCCTTATGAATGAATTTGTTTGACAGAAACTGTGGAGAGTGAACTTGAAACCAAGTGGCTGCAAAGCAAGCTTCTTAACCACACAGTTGTGCCTGCATCTATGAGCTAATCCTGGAGAAATGAAGCCAGCCTGCTCTACTAATTGTATTATATAATGTTAGTAAGCATGAATAACTGAATGCAAATGATTTCTGAAAGAAAACCCAAGTGCAAAAAGATTCTGATGTAGTGTGCAAGAGAGAAGATTGATCTGGTGCACACATATGATGTGGAGAATAACAATGTGGTAAGAGGGGAAAGAAGTGATATGTGGAGAAAGAGGATCTTTGGAGGTTGATGAGCCTCATGGATGAGGCAACAAAGCACAGAAATAAATAGCAAGACACCATGATAGAAAAGTCCTGTCCTATACATGCAAGCGTGGGTAACTGGATTTAATGGTGGAGGTAGTGAGGATGATGGTGATGGTGGTGAAGGTGATGATTGCAGTGGTGGTGGTGGTGACAGCTGCAGTGGTGGTGGTGGCGGTAGTGATGACTGTATCGTGCTGGTGATGATCATGATGATAATGGTATTGGTGGCAGCCATCATAGTGGCAGTTACAACAGCATTGGTGGTGGTTGTGTGGTGACAGCACTGGTGGTAGTGGTGGTGGTTTCTGTGGTGGTGATGATGATAATATAAACCTCTGGAGTCAATAATGATAACTGTCTATCAAAGAATTTTATGATGAATGAAAAGTCAAGGAGAAAAACAGACATTTAATGTCTGACTTAATTTATCACACTCATGTGAGATAAACAAGTCTATATGATATATATATATATATATATTTATATGTCTCTCCTACCAAAACTTTTGAGGCATGAAATATCAGTTTATACTAAGCTACAGTGGTTAAATTTCATTTTGTAATTTGTGTAATGGTCCTGTGTCCAAGCAAATAATATTCTGTTTTACTTGTTTCAGTCAGTGGACTGTGGCCATACTGGGGCATCATCTTGAAAGATTTTAGATGAACAAATCAGCCCCTGTACTTAGTATTTTTTTTAAGTTTGATACATAATCTACCATTTTTGCCAAACTACTAAGTTACAGGGATGTAAACAGACCAACACTAGTTGTGAGGTAGTGGTTGGATGACAAACACAAACATAAAAACGTGCACACATATTCTCTCTCTCTCTCTCTCTCTCTCTCTCTCTCTCTCTCTCTCTCCTCCACACACACACATACGCACACATCAGGCCACACATACACACACATCAGGCTTCCATCTACCAAATTCACTCACTTGGTTGGCCTGGTATTGAACCAAAAACCACTTAATTGCCAAGCAAGCTGCTTAACCACACAGCCATACCAGCTAGTATTTCCAAATTTTATTTTTCTCCTTTTTCTATCCTATTGAAAGATTTTTGTCCAAAACCTCAAACATATTCTCTCTATTTCTTCCTTGCTTCAATCAGTCAGGTTGTTAAGAAGTTTGCTTTGGGATGCATGGCACCTTGATCAAGTGTCCTCTACTAAGCTCTGAGCTGAGCAAAGCCTTGTGAGTGGATTTGGTAGGCAGAAACTGAAAAGACCCATTGCATCTGTGTATGTGCATGAGTGTGTATATTTGTGTTTCTTTGTCTTGACATCATGCAATTGTTGTGAGCAAGTGTCACCATAATGCAAGCAGTGTCCTTTTGTTTCCAATCTTCAGTGAAAACATGTCTGGCTATAGGGGGGAAAATATTACCTTGCTTGTAAAACAGGTGAAGATTGACACTACAGGAAGGGCACAGGCCATAGCAAAAAAACAATCTGCTTTAACCAAATTCCATCTGACCCTTAAAAGCATGGAAAAGAGGAAGTAAGGACAATGTTGGTGCTGATGGTTGATGACGATGCCAATGCCATCACCACCTCCTCCTCTCACTCTCTTACTCTCCCTCTATGTATGTGTATATTTCTGCTCATGCACATGCATGTGTATGTGTGAGTGTTTGCCTCTAATGCCAAAACATTTCATTTCTCTCTGTGTCTATGTGTGTGAGCATATTTCTCTTTATGTGTATGAGCTGAAAGGAAGGTGTTTATGTCAATTGTGTTCAATAAATAAATTATGTCTCTCACTATCTCCACCTTCTCTCTCCCTCCCTCCCTCTACCTGCTTTTTCTCTCTCTCTCTATATATATATATATATGTCTCTCTCCATCTCATCCCCTCTCTCTCTCTTTCTCTCTCTCCCTCCTTGTATATTTCTGCATATGTGTGTGTGTGTTTGCCTTCAGCACCAAAATATATTGTTGCCAAAACAGTTTGCATGTCCAGTCAGCTGTGCCAAAGCATCTGTGTCCAAATAGCCAGACCCAGCAGTGTCATTCCAGTGTAAGGAAAAGCAAGACGGAATTCACAAGTTAAGAGGAACTGGAGTAATTGTTGTAGTGGTAGAAGGGACAGAGGGAAAATATAGTCCATCTATGTTTATAATCATAATTATGTTTATGTGTGAAGGATTAATTTATTTTAGCAAAATATAGTCTAGACTGGCTCCTGCATGTGAACTAACACTTCTATTTACTGTGATATTAATTTATTTCTAATACAACTTTATCCTCTTTCTGATTAGTAATGTAACTATTTTCTTTTCAAAGTAAATTGCAGAATGTGAGTGTTTAGCATTCTGTTAAATTCTCTTATTTAGACTTCAGAGAAAAGTCATATGTTTGATCTGGATGTGTTGCTATATGAACTAATCTTACATTGTATCAGCAAAACTAAACAGATATCACTTAATAATTTTTGTTACTATGGAGATTAATCAGAACTTCAGACTCATTTGACCTGAAGTATGATTGTGTCTCTGACATGGACACTCTTCCTTCCATACCTGTTGGGTGCTACTTCTAATCACATAGGTTCCTATTTTAAAAATGATATCACTTTTAATTCTCCTTGACCTTTTTGCTACTATATTTCGGTTGAAATACACTTATTTTGAAAATAATGAAGAACTTAAGAATTTGGTGAAGCAGCTATACTTATTGGGCTGGTGTGGGGGATTATACATTAACATGAAATCTTGATGAAACGTTAAAACTTATGCCACTTTGAAATGGGAAATTTGCATCACAGGTACAAGGATGGTCTCAGGTGCTTTGGTATCAAAAGAGTAAACCTTCTATAAACAGCTAACATCCACACACAAATGCACCTGACACTTTCTGCCAGATTTTGGCTTTAGGAAGGACATCCAGCCATAGAAACCATGCCACAAATGACAGTTGGAGTCTGAACAGCTCCTCAACTGGCCAGCTCCTGTCAAACTAGCCAACTCATGCCAGCATGGCTGACGACAATGACAACAACAACTTCATTGTTTCTATGAATGAGATCTTTACATCTTATTCTTTAGCATTCAAACCGGCCATATCCAGCTTAAATATTCTACCTATTTTATGTTCAAACCAGCCAGATCTATCTAGCCTCTCACATCTACTCTACTAAAAATAAGCAATCACATTATGAAAATCTCAAAGCTACAAGATAATGCATGATTAATTTTAAATAAAGAATGAATAAGCATTACATTTGACAGAGTAATCTGAATGCTAAAGGGATAAACCACTCCTTCAAAAGTAGGACAATGATGAATATGATTAAAAGACTACCATGGAGTCCACAAAGCCAACTCCTGATTTTTGCTGGAAATATGGTTTTTAAATATTTATTATTGTTATTTTATATCAGTCTTCTAGCAATGCAGTGAAGGTGCATGGCTTAGTGGCTAAGGCATTCAGCTCACAATCATAAGGTTGTGAGTTTGATATCTGGCAGTGCATTGTGTCCTTGAGCAAGACACTTTATTTCATGTTGCTCCAGTCCACTCAGCTGGCAAAAATAAGTTGTGCCTGTATTTCAAAGGGCCAACCTTGTCACACTCAATGTCATACTGAATCTCCCTCAGAACTACATTAAGTGCACATGTATTTGTGAAGTGCTCAGCCACTTGCACATTAATTTCACAAGCAGGCCATTCTGTTAATCAGATCAAGTGGCGCCCTCATTGTTATAACTGATGGAGAGTCAGTTTCTAGCAGTGTCCTCTCATATTTCTGGGTTTTTTTTTTTTTTTTTTTTTTTTTGTATTTTGTTAGTTTCAAGTTTGCAAAGCTCTAAGGGCATGTAACATATTTGGAAATGAAGACCAGTTGGAAAATGATAACATGAATGTAGATCTGTAGCTGGTGGTTGATTAGGATAACAAAAGTTTTAGCTTAAGGGAAGGAGATTTTTAAGTTGTAAGGAATATTAATTTATAGTTGTGACCAAGACCTTTGGAAATATGCTGTGCGCGAGATGACCCGGCAAGCCAAGTGAGACCATAACCTGTGGCCTTTGCCAGGGGTGTAGCCAGCCCACTTATGCATACCTTTCCTTCATTGGACACTAAAACTCTGCTTGTGAAGACCTGTTCAGGCAAGTGAAATCGAAATCGAACCAAACTCGACGACTGGCACCCATGCCAACCTTTCCTTCATTGGACACTAAACTCTGCTTACAAAGACCTGTTGGGGCAAGTGAAATCGAAATTGAACCAAATTTGATGACTGGCACCCGTGCCAGTGGAGCACTAACAGCACCATCCGAGCGTAATCATTTCTAGAGCAGCTGTCTGGCTCCCATGCCGGTGGCACGTAAAAAGCACCATTTGAGTGTGATCGTTACTTGCATTGCCTTACTGGCACTTGTTCCAGTGACACAAAAAAAAATTTGAGCGAGGCCGTTGCCAGTGCAGGTGCCACATAAAAAACACCATTTGAGTGTGGCCGTTGCCAGTACCACCTGACTGGCCCACGTGCCGATGGCACATAAAAGCACCCACTACACTCTCGGAGTGGTTGGCGTTAGGAAGGGCATCGTGCTGTAGAAATTCTGCCAGATCAGATTGGAGTGTGGTGCAGCCATCTGGTTTGCCAGTCCTTAGTCAAATCGTCCAACCCATGCTAGCATGGAAAGCGGACGTTAAACGATGATGATGATGATGATGAGTTGTCTCATTACTTTACAAGTTTTTGATAGAACGATAATTAGTTTCTAATGGAATAAGTTACTTAACATTTCTAGGATGTGTGATACATAGGTGTCATCTTCTCTGAAGTACATAACAGAGAGAAAGCATGGAGAAGGAGAGAGGAAGAGTAGGATTAAATGGTGTCAAACACAAAGACAGGGTTTCATACTGGGACATCTTTTGAATGATTCTACTTAACAATAACCTGGCTGAAAATATGTCAACACACTTGAAAACTTAAGTATTTGGCCAAGTCATAATTCAATGACTTTTGTGTAATGTGAACTCATGACATAAAGGCATAAAGGTCCAGCATATTACTCAACTGATTCATTGAACCACTTTTGATAAAACACTTCTAAGTCGTCAATAGATATTGTTCTTGATGCAAGTGTGGCTGTATGGTTATGAAGTTTGTTTTGCAACCATAAAGTTTCTGATTTGATCCCATTAAATGGTACCTTAACCAAGTGTCTTCTGCTATAATCTGAAATTGACCAATGACCTGATAACTTGTGAGTGGCATTTGGTAAATGGAAACTGTGGAAGCCCATTGTATGCATGTGTGTGTGTATCTATATATGTATATATATATATATATATATATATATATGTGTGTGTGTGTGTGTGTGTTGTGAGGGTGCATGGCCTAGTGGTTAAGGTGTTGTGCTCATGATCATACGATCATGGTTTCAGTGTCTGCATTGGGTAGTAGGCTGTTAAGCAAAAAATTCCAGAGCGATCTTTCTCTGACTTCAAGAGATTACCATCATATATATATGTGTTTATATATATGGTGAACGCCGACCCATAACCAAGTAAAACCACTTCCTAAACCCATCCAACCCATTTGAACATGGAGAATTGGACATTAAAATTATGGAACATTCAGTCAAAGGTTTTCTGTATCAATATTGACCTAGAGCTAAACAACAATAATCTTTGAGTAAAACACATAATGCTCATCATTCTGGTTTACCTAACCAACATATCAGGTTCCATTTCCCACTTCACACTCCAGTGATTAATGGCTGTAATGTTATCCAACTGTAAAATCAATTGCTTTAGCAAAAGTCATTCTGTCCTTGTTGTCACAGAGAAAATAGATTTAAAAATAAAGAAACCAGATATTTACAATATCATTAGTTGGACCTATCATCATCATCATTTAGTGTCTGTTTTCCATGCTAGCATGGCTAAGATGGTTTGACTGGAGCTGGTAAGCTAGAGAGCTGCATCAGTCTCCGGTCTCTTTTAGCTTGGTTTCTATGGCTAGATGCCCTTCTTAATGCCAACTACTCCACAGAGTGTACTAGGTGCCTTTTACGCATCACCAGCATGGGTGCCTTTTACATCTCACTGGCACGGATGCCTTTTATGTGTCACCAGCATGGGTGCCATTTTATGTGTTACTGGCACAGGTGCCTTTTTATGTATCACTGGCACGAGTGCCTTCTATGTGTTGCCAGCACAGGTGCCTTTTACATGTTGTAGGCTCTTGCCATGACCACAATTTCACTTAGCTTGATGTGTCTTCTTAAGCACAACAAATTGCCAGATGTGTTGGACACTTGTTATCACCTCGATATTTTTTATCTGTAACTTGTTTCAGTCGCTGGACTGTAGCCATGCTGGGGCACCACCTTGAAGGGTTTTGTTGAACCAAACTGACCCCAATTTTTAAGTCTAGTGCTTATTCTCTCTGTCTCTTTTGCCAAACTGCTAAATTACAAGAACATAAACTAGAACCAGCAGTCTATATATATATATATATATATATATATATATGTCTGGTGTTGCCATCCGGTTTCACCAGTCCTCAGTCAAATCGTCCAACCCATGCTAGCATGGAAAGCGGACGTTAAACGATGATGATGATGATGATGATGATGTATGTATGTTTGTATGCCTGTGTTTTATGCTTGTGTTTGTTTCCCACCACTCCTTGACTACTGGTGCTAGTTTATTTATGTTCTTGTAACTTAGCAGTTCGGCAAAAGAGCCAGACATATATATATCCATAATTTAGGGAATGGAGTTGATAAAATCCAGTGAATCCCCAATGAGTTTTCACGGGATCCCCTAACGACAATATAAACTTCCTATAATCAAGATATCCTTGGCCTGATGAGTAGCTTGTGGTATACCCCTCGTTTGGATAATTTACTACCTCTGAGGTTCTGCCAGCTATGAAATATATGTAGCCTGGATTTTATCTACTCCTTTCCCTAAATTTTGGATGTTTATTTCCATATACAACAACTCATGTGGCTAACTGTGAAATATAAAATTAACTTTTTTCAGCCTTTCATCTTCAATACAGGAAAAATTCACAGCCCTCTACTCCAGTAAACTACTATTTTTCCTGAAAGTTGATTTTTATATATGCTATGGCTTACTTGAAGATCACTAACTTCCTACACCTTGATCCTTGGATTTTACCTTTACATATTACTATAAATATATACTCTTTTACTTGTTTCAGTCATTTGACTGTGGTCATGCTGGAGCACCGCCTTTAGTTGAGCAAATCGACCCCAGGACTTGTTCTTTGTAAGCCTGGTACTTATTCTATCAGTCTCTTTTGCCAAACCGCTAAGTTACGGGGATGTATACACACCAGCATCGGTTGTCAAGCGATGTTGGGGAGACAAACACAGACACATAAACATATACACATATATACGACGGGCTTCTTTCAGTTTCCGTCTACCAAATCCACTTACAAGGCTTTGGTCGGCCCGAGGCTATAGTAGAAGACACTTGCCCAAGGTGCCATGCAGTGAGACTGAACCTGAAACCATGTGGTTCGTAAGCAAGCTACTTACCACACAGCCATATATATACAATGGGCTCGTTTTGCAACCATGTGGTTTCAGGATCAGTCCCACTGCACAGCACTTTGCACAACTGTTTTTTATTACATCCCCAGCCAACCAATGATTTGTGAGTGAGTATGGTAGATGGAATCCTATCGTGTGTGTGTGTATCTTTGTGTCTGTGTTTGTTTTCACTGCTTGACAACCAGTGTTGGTTTGTTTACATCCCTGTAACTTAGTGGTTCTGCAAAAGAGACCAATAGAATAAGTACCTGACTTAAAAATATATATATGTAGATATATAAGTACTGACGTCAATTTGTCCATCTAAAAGCCTTCAAGCTTGTGCCCCAGCATGATTACTGTCTTATGAATAAAATGTGTAAAAGAAATTTTTCCTTACCATCTTTAAAAAAAAATGGATACATTGTATAATGCAACCCTGTCTAAAGTATGCCTTAGAAAAAGATGGGATGGCCATGTCTGGAATGCCTTTGATCATTGATTGGCATGTTCTGTCAGAGATGACCTGGGTTTAAGCAACAACAACAAATAAAATAAAAACAATTAGTTGAAGATATATTTTGATATTTTCATGCTTTCCCATTAAAGAAGATATATTTCATCATCAACATCATTTGATATCCATTATTCCATGCTGGCATGGGTTGGACGGTTCAATTGGATCTGACTAGCTTGAGGGCTGTGTTGGTCTCCAGTGACTGCTTTGTCATGGTTTCTATGGCTGGATACCCTTCTTATTGCCAAGAACTTTATAGAGTGTATCGGATGATTTTTTTTTTTTCTGGAACCAACACTAATGGGGTCACCAAGTAACTCACAAGAGTTTCATGCATAAGAATTTTGCTGCCAATCAGCGAAGTGTCTCCTTATTGTCTAGTGATGTCAAAATTACATGGATGTTCATAACATTTTATGGCAATTTCAATGATTCTATATGAGTAACAAGTACATTAATAATTTTCTTTACAATTTGTAGCATTCAACATATTGTATTCATTCAAGATGAAAGTTCCCAGACTATATTGTTGTTTTAAATAAAGAAATTGATTGCGTGACTCATCTGAGAATAATATTTAATATTTTTTTCATATCTTTAATTATTTTCTTACAGATGATGAACACCAAAAAATGGCTTGGTCTGAAGTCTGGAGACAAAAATTTTCGCCAACAATTAGATGGAATATTTCAAAATGATAAAAAACCAAAGAAACCAAAAGTAAAATTCCAGTTTTAAATTTTTACCATTTCTTATTTCCAAACATTTTTATTTTCTGAAATTTATACTAAATCAATTTTATTAATTAAAATTCTATCCTTTTAATTTTTTCTCCTTTCTGTTCATCTTCTAGTCATCTCTATTTCATATTAATTTAATTAATTTTTTTATTTTATTTTAGACAAGGAAGAAATCTGATGCTGATTCGTTATCTGAACAAGAGGATGATCAAAATGTTGAATCAACTGATCAATTATCAGAATGTGGGAAGGAAAATTCAGTGATGCAATCCCCTTTATCTAAAAAGACTCATACTTTACCTCGTTCCTTCTCTTGTGATGAGCGCCAGCCTCCAAGACATCAACAGAACAGTATTCGACAGCGAACAGAGATTAACAACAATGTCCACCGACGAACTTGTCGTTACCTTTCTGATTCTTCGGTTCCACCACGTTCTACTACAACTGGGATACAACGCCAGCTCTCACAACATACTAGTCGGAAGGTAACCAGATCACCAGTTTCAACAACTAAAAGACTTACCAAAAGTCAGCATAATCTTTCACAAAATATCGATTATGCAAATCGCTCCCAGAGTCTTGGGGATCTGACAAGTGAGCCCAGGCTATCATTACCCAACAGTTCACAGAAATCTCATGAGCCTGCTTCCACAAAGCTTTCCTCTGCATCTTCCAGCCGAACTTTAACAAGCACTTTAAGTAGGACCACTTCTCGATTAACGGCACAAAAGACAGCAAGTGGCCTCTATTCCCATCGACTTGATAAAACTAAATCACTTCAAGATTCTCAGTCTCATAGTTTAGACACAGTAAATAGTTGTAAAAAAACACAATCATCTGATACTTTGCATCGCAGTCTATCTAAGTCATCATTACAATATTCCAGCCGACCCGTATCACATATGACTCATGACAATCAGCATCCACACTCCTCGACATCACACTTAAAACAACAAAGTCCTCAGGTACATATACAAAAACATGAAACACCTCTACAGAAAACTGTATCAGATGGTCAACAACGTTATAGAAGTACAAAAGTTTTCCACCCACTGAATGCATCCCTATCTAGACAAATCAATAAAATTTCGAAAGCCAATTCTGTCCCACAACAAGAAAGTCACAATCTTTACAATGACCCACCAAAACCAATGACTCAAATCCATACATTTTCTAAAAGTAATGTTCTTGATCAACATCGAAAATATGGAAGTACTGATTCTATTAACAAGCTTAAACCTAGAAGGAGCTTACCACGTGTTCCCAGTCAAAGTATAGATGAAAAGCGTCGTAAGTTCACAGAATTGATGAAGCAGCGAATTTTATTGTGTAGTGCTGGAAGTTCAAACAATAGCCAGCATGCTGATACACCTTTAGACTATGAAGTCTCTTCTCTCCTCTCTCTAAATGACATTGATACTGATGATAACTGCTCAGATAAACTAAAATTTAAACCTATTGAAAGTGCTGCAGATGTCTGGAAGTTCCGAAGTTTACAAGATCTTTCAGTTGAAACTAATCTTCATCAGAGCCAACCTCCAGTTGAATGGAAACAAGTTGTGCCTGTGGTCTGTGTTGAGAACTCTGACAGTAATCTTACAAGCCAGATAAATGCTCGTTCTCACAGCAGCACTGTAGATTCTGGCTATAGTACTATTGACACAGAAATTGAGCCATGTCATTCTTCAAGTAAACTCAAAGCACCTGGCTACTACAAACCAGAATTTGACAAAAGGCTAGTGAAAACTAAAGAATATGGCTCAGTTGACTGCTTGAAAGCAAACACACTTTCAACAAGTAAAAGCTACCTCTACCAACATTCTCCGAAATCGAAGCATGAGCAAGAATATTCAACTCTTTTATCCGCAAAGTCAGCTTCTTTATATAATGGCAGCAAATGGGAACCAAAAAGCCTATCAAGTCAAACACTTTACTCTAGGTCTTCCAGAAAGTTAGATAATCCACACACAATTCTAGAGACTACAAAATCTTTTTCACAAACTATGAGCCCTAGGAAAACTAACATTACTGCTCTAAATGATAATAGTATCAATTCTATATCAAGTCCCACTCAGTCTGGAAGCAAGTCTCCAGTAACCCCAACTCCTGATTCTGTGCCAAATGCTAGTCTTTATCAGTTGATACAAATGTATAACCTTTATCCTACTCAAGTGGATGTTTACAATCTTTGTATATCAAAGTTTATTTCTCTTGAAAGAAAAACCATACATTTACCTACATCAACTAGCTTTGGGAAATCTAGTCCCTGTAGTAGTGGAGGGCAGCCGAGTGTACCCCAGGGGAAATATGCTAAACTTGGTGGTCCTGGAAGTGCCTTCCGGCCAGTACGGGGCTGTAGTGCAAGTTTATCTAGCATGTGTGAAGTAAGCATGACTGCTATAAGGATTAAATCTGACTGTAAATCACCCCCTCCACTAGAATTGTTATCTATTGAAGATGGAGATCTTATTGTAGAGGTAAGTTGTTGATCTATTTTAACTCTAAATGTGTTGTTTGTGTATGCCTTTCAACAGCAATTCCAACTGGTCCTTGAAATATTAGCTCCTCTCATGTCTCCAGAATTGTATGAAACCTAAGTGAAGAATAGAACCGGTTCAGAAATCTCTCCAAATATTTACCCTGAACATTAGTACTGTACCAAAATCTATTATCATTAGAGACCCAGCAAGAGTTTATCAAGATTATTTTAAGCTTTGATAGATGTTTTCAATAATAGTATAACAATCTCTCACTTCCTATAATACTTCTATTTTTATGCAAAAGAATTCAATTTTAACTGAGTAAGCCACCAAACTATTCACAATTTTCAGTTTGTTTCAATGCATCAACAGATTAAGGGGTGAAGAGATGGTTAGTTGTCTGGCAAAATTTTTCTTTTCTTTTATTCTAATGTACTCTGATATCAGAAATGTGGAACACATGAAGTTTGGTACCTAATCCAGCCACAATGGCAAATAATCTACTCACAAGCCAATGAATGAAAGAGATAGATAGATAGATAGACAGAGAGACTTATTTGGTCATCTGACATGCTAGAAATAGCAGCCAACTCTTTCCACCATGATCTCACCGATGTTTCAAAAGCCTTCCTCATTCTAATCTTTGCAAAAATCATTTTCCACATTCTAAACTATTCCGAATATACACTTCCTTACTCAACTGGAATCTTTACATCTTTTATTTATTTTAGTCATTGACTATGGCCATGTTGGGGCACTACCTTGAGGGACCTTTAGTTAAATTTTTTGACCCCAGAACTTATTATCTTTTGTAAATTCTAGTACTCATTCTATAGGTATCTTTTGCTGAACTACTAATGTTACAGGGACATAAATACACCAACACCAGTAGTCAAGCAGTGGTGGCTGACAGACACATACACAAACACACAAATACACACACATGCACACACACATGCACACACACACACACATTTATATATACATGATAGGCTTCTTCCAGTTTCCGCCTACTAAATCCACTCACCAGGCTTTGGTCAGCCCAAGGCTATAGTAGAAGACACTTGCCCAAGATGCCACACAGTGGGACTGAACCTGAAACCATGTGGTTGGGAAGCAAACTTCTTACTACACAGCCATGCCTATGCCTATAACCACAAATATTTCCCATTTCCAACACCTTACTAAAGATGTGGGACAACAGATGATAAAAAATCAAGATGGGTAGAGATTTAATGTTTGACAGACTTATCCTATTTATGTCAGTATCAAAAAACAAACAAACATTAAAATGATGATTATAATGGTCATGGTGGTGGTGACGGTAGCGGCAGTCATCATGACAACAGTAATAGTGGTAGTGATGGTCACTATCGTCATTGTTGTTTGATTACAATAAACTGAAGCTTGCTCAGAAAAAAGAGACCTTCAAATAGTGATTATGATGATCATGGTAGTGGTTGCAGTGATGGTGGTGGTAGTGCCAATGATGGCAGTGGTAGGGATGGTCACCTTACTCTCATCTAGTGCAGAATAATACAACATACCTAACTAAAAAAAAACTTTGTTCAATCTCTTCTCAAAGATAAACACATTTTAAAACAGGAATCTTAACCACAAAACATTTCCCAATGATTACATATGATCTAGTGAACACAATGTCACCTACCACTCCTGTCTCAACTATTGTCATATTGTGATTAATTGATTTTGAATCAATTGATGTCGACCAATGAAAAACTTTAACACACAAACAGTCACAGCCTGTTACTGGAACTTACCAGTGATGCTACATATTTCCACTCACACTGCATGCTGTTTAATTACAAAGAAGTGTGATTATTTTGAATTTTTACACTATTTCATAATTAAACTTTAATATTTAGCATATAAGGTGGCAAGCTGGCAGAATCATTAGCAAGCCAGGCAAAATGCTTAGTGGAATTTCATCCATCTTTATGTTCTGTGTTCAAATTTCACTGAGGTAGACTTTGCCTTATATGCTTTCAGGCTCAATAAAATAAGTACCAGTTAAGCACTGGGGTTGATGTAATCAGCTTCCCTCTACCCTGAATGTGCTGGCCTTGTGCCAAATTTTGAAATTGATATTTAGCACCTACAAGGCAGTAAGCTAGCTGGATCGTTAGCACACTGGGCAAAATGCTTAGCAACATTTTGTCTGTCTTTACATTCTGAGTTCAAATTCTGCTAAGGTCAGCTTAACCTTTCATCCTTTTGGGGTTGATAAAATAAGTACCAGTTGAGCCCCGGGAGTCATTGTAATTGACCTATTTCTTCCCTGAAATTTCTGGCCTTGTACCAAAGTTTGAAACCAGTTCATGCTATTTAAATATCCTTGAAACCATGTCAAAGATACAGAGTAGAATATTTTCTCAAATTATGAAAATGTACAGCACCAGTGGTGCATATGGCTGTTGTGCAAAGTTTGTGATGAACCACTGGTGGTACATGTGGCAGTTAACATGTTAAGTGAACAACATGATGTATTGTTGAATTAATCAACTTTCACTTAGCTTTGGTGCTATCATCATCATCATTATTATCACCATTTTATATTATTTGTTTTGTTTTTTGGGGAGTGTTGGGATAGGGGTCAGGGTGCCATGCTAGAATGGACTGGATGAATTTTAGTGTGTACCAGATGATTCTCCATCATCTGGCATACACAGAAACTTGGAAAAACCATCAATTCTCTCCCTTCTCCTGCTCCACTCCTACTCCATCTTCACTGTCTTCTTCTTCTTCTTCTTCTTCTTCTTCTTCTTCTTCTTCTTATTATTATTATTATTATTATTATTATTATTATTATTATTATATGTTTGACTTTTGCTTTGTATTTGTACGAGTTGACTCCAAGTCTCAGCTAGAGACCACAAGAGACAAGTTAGAAGTTCATGTTGGTGTTATGCCTACGGTGTCATATATTTGGTTTTGCACATAGTATTGTTTGAGAGAATGTTTAAGGAAACATAAGAAAATTATGAGTTTTGTTTTACAATTTGAGATTACATAATACTTTACGTAGGATATGAGCAGTTCCCATGAGCTCTATCTTTGGAATTTCTGCCATTTTGGGGTTCCCTGGTATCTGAGACAGGTAGGAATCAGCCCCTTTTGCTATCATTCCTAGGGCACCTATGAGAACAGGTATTGTTTTAGTCTTGAGGTTCCACATTTTGCCAATTTCTATCAATTATTATTATTATTATTATTATTATTATTATTATTGTGATGAACTGGTTCAACTGTTAGCACAATATGTATATTGTTATACTTGGGGTTGGTCTTTTTTTTTTATCAATTAAATGCATGCACTATTTATTTGATCTTCACTTTAGGTTTTATTTGTATTATTTTTGAGTTTATTGAAGGCAGCGAGCTGGCAAAATCGTTAGCATGCCAGGCGAAGTGCCTAGGGGTATTTCGTCTGCCACTACATACTGAGTCGAATCCTGCCCAGGTTGACTTTGTCTTTAATCCTTTTGGGCTTGATTAAATAAGTACCAGTTACACACGGGGGTCGATGTGATCAACTTGCCCCCTCCCTGCAAATTTCAGACCTTGTGGCTATAATAGAAAGGATTATTTTGAGTTTATTTGTCTGTCAAAGTTCTTTCATCACACATTCTGTAACCTTATCAGTGATTCTCAGTCCCATGTGTCTCCTCTTGTCCTGCTTATTCCATTTTGATGTTGAGATATATATATATATATATATATATATATATATATCATCATCATCATCATCATCATTTTCATGTTCACGATTCCATGCTTTCATGAGGCTGACAGATTTACATTGAGGCAGATTTTCTATATTTGGATGCCCTTCCTATCACCCCCCCCCTTACCTGTTTCCAAGCAAGGTAATACTTCCCCTTGGCCAGACATATTTTCACAGAATATTGAAAATGAATGACACTGCTTATGTGACACTGACATTCATTTACAACTATCACATGATGTCAAGACAAGAAGACACAAACATACACAATCCACATACACACATACACATGACAGGCTCTTTACAGTTTCTAAATTCACTCACAATGCTTTGGTTAACCAAGGGCTGTAGTAGTAGACATTTGGTGCCACACAGTCATACCTGCATTATATGTGTGTGCGTATGTGTATGTATGCATGTGTGTGTATATATATATATATATATACATATATATATATATATATATATGAGAAGTGCGTGGTTTAATGGCTATGATATTCAACTCATGATCATAAGGTCATATGTTCAATTCCCGATGGCACATTGTGTCCTTGAGCAAGACACTTTATTTCCCATTGCACTAGGTCCTCAGGTGGCAAAAATGAGTTGTACCTATAATTTAAAGGGCCAGCTTATCACATTCTGTGCCATGCTGAATTTCCCAGAGAACTATGTTAAGGGTACATGTGTTTGTGGAATGCTCAGCTACTTGCATGTTAATTCCATGAGCAGGCTGTTCTGTTGATTGGATCAACTGGAACACTTGTTGTCATAACTGATGAGTCATATATATATAGGATGGAATTTATAAATATTTAATGCATTACTGTGCATGTTTGACAAATCACATGATTTTAACATTAGAAGTAATACATTTTTAAATCTCTCAGAGAGATTTATGCAGTAGCAGCACGATAAAGTGATAGTATTTTGTCAACTTAATGTGACAGTCCCATGAAAGGGAAGAATGCTACTGTCATTTAGCCCTAGGAAACACTGTTTCCTGTTGGACTTGACACATTTCCTAGGGCTAAATAACAGTAGCATTCTTCCCTTTCATGGGACTGTCACATTAAGTTGACAACATACTATCACTTTAACATTAGAGTCTGCATCCTTGAGATTAGTACAGTATTGTCTGTATTATCTGTGGCCATCCAGTTGATCGTCATCATTGATTCATTTCATCAGGTAATACTGCATTATTGGATGAATCACTGAGAGATGTTTATCCCTTCTTGCCAGTATGAAGGCCAATCTAGCAATGTGGATATTTCTGTATGTACCTGGTAGTGGAGGGGGGGGGGGGTGTAGGTGATGGGAGTAGAGGAAGGAAATAGGAGCTTTATTTGCATACCTCTCAATGTTATCATAAATGAATATAAAAGATATATAGTAACACCTTTAATTCTTATCAAAAATATTTATTTTTTATTCATTTCATTAAACTGTCTTTCTATGTGGAATGTAACACATCTTATCTTTTTAATTAATGATTCTTTTAGTATTTGCTCACCAACCACACCAATCTGCTGATGAAAGATATCAAAGTGACTAGGTGTGTCCTATACGAGTCTAAACCTATGAACTGTTGTAACAATAGAGGAAAAAAAAAAACGAACTTTTACTGAGCCCTGCAAAGTTTGCAATTGTAATTTTTCATTCACTTGAAGACATTCGATGATAATTATCCTAATTATGACGTTATCATTATCATAATTTATTAGCTGCTTGATGATAGGACAATCACTTCTTTCAAGCGTGTGTAAATACGAATAAGAACACTGCCCTTGTGTGTGTGAGTGTGAGTCATCATCATTGTTTAGCATCCACTTTCCATGATGGCATGAGTTGGATGGTTTGACATGGAGCTGGCCAAATGGGAGCTGTCCAGACTCCAATTGTTTGTTGTGGCATGGTTTTTACAACTGGATGCCCTTTCTAATGCCAATCACTTAATAGAGTGTGCTGGGCGATAGGCATTAGGAAGGGCATTCAACTGCAGATATGTGTGCGCTTGTGTATATATATATATATATATATATATATATATATGTGTGTGTGTGTGTGTGTGTGTGTGTACATACACACACACACACACACACACAAATATGTAAATTATTATTGTTCCTGAATGTTGTTTTTTATACCTACCATTGACTGCCTGAAGCTTACAAACTTCCTATGCTTAGATCCATGGATCTTTTAATTACATATCGAAATTGTAATGGTCTTCCTGCCACTAACCTTTATGTTCAAGTTAGGGATCTCTTGTTCCACACATCTTTGAAGATGAAACACCAGTAGATCACCTATTAACAAGAGAAATACCAGCAAGATTCCCATGACTTTTGGAGAAGCGCAAATATGAAACACACACACTCACACCCATACGTATACGTACACACACACTCAACAGGTTTTTTTGAGTTTCTGTCTATCCCATCCACTCAGTGGGACTGAACCTGAAATCACATCGTTAGGAAGTGAACTTCTTAACCACATAGCCATGACTGTATGTGTGCATGCATTATCTATCTATCTATCTATATATATATATATATATATATATATATATATATATCATCATCATCATCATCGTTTAACGTCTGCTTTCCATGCTAGCATGGGTTGGACGATTTGACTGAGGACAGGTATCAATGCATTACGCCTGTTTCAAGTGGCTCCATTTAATTGATCTATCAAAGCATTACATCAATTTGAAAGAAACTGCTCTCCCCTGAAGCAGATGACCATATAGATTTACAATATAAAGAATAAACCTTTTTTTTTTAGCATAATTTACGTTGGTATTAGAAACCAAAATAATTATATTGTTTCCCTTTGCTATGTTTGTGGCAAAATGAATTAGGGAAAAACGCATTAATTAATTAATCACCACCAACTGGAACTTAACTGTCAACTCTCAATGGATTTGACTCTAAAGGGTTGTAGACTATATGGTGCATAAAATCTTATGAATAAAATAAAGATAAATTAACTATCTCACCATTCCTTTTTCTTGACCCCACCCAACTATGTTCCTCTGCTACTCTCTAAATTATAATAGGCTTTAGATGTACATTTTTTCCTAAATTTGTTCTGCCACAAACATAGCAAAGGGAAACAATATAATTATTTTGGTTTCTTGTACTGATGTAAATTGTGCTTTAAAAAATGGTTTATCCTTTATATTGGAAATCTATATGGTTGACTGCACTGAGGAAAGCGGTTTCTTTCAAATTGATGTAATGTTTTCATGGATCGATTAAATGGAGCCACTTGAAATGCCTGTAATGCATTGATACCTGGACACCCTTGTTACTTATTTGCTTTTTATTCACCTAACTTCGAGCTGCATGGACTATACCGAACTGGCTTGGTGCCTCAATTTAAGTACCTAATTCAACTGAATCTTAATTTTAAATATATGTATGTATGTATCATCATCATCATCATCATCATTTAACATCCGTGTTCAATGCTAGCATGGGTGTGTGTAAATAAATAAATATATATATATATATATATATATATATATATATATATATATATATATATATATATATATATATATATATATAGGAGAGAAGGTTGAGTTCTATATCATCCTTTACTTTGGGGTGTTCCAAAGGTCGATTTCTAATAAAGATTCTTCGTATTACATTGGTAGCTTACTATAGTAAGTATTTTTCGAATATGAAAATGTTACAAGTGTGAAGTGTTTTATGAGCATTTATAAAACACATATCCAATAGAAACTCAACAACCAAGATGGAGAAGAGAAAGTGTTATAAGATTTTTAAAAATTTAATCCATGCATACGATCGTTTCGAACGGTAATATTAACATGTAAATAACATGGTAAAAAATTAATTTAATTATAATTAAATTAATTACATATTGTTCTCCTCAGTGTGAAAAAAGAATACATCAAAAAGAATACATCGGAAGAATGTTGTACTGTCACAGAAGACTAGATGGAGTGAGTGTCACATAACATATTCAGATATACATAATATCTTTATGAAAGGCAATAACATGCTAAGATAGTGTTGAGTCTAGTTGTGTATAAACTAAACCAACCAACCAACCAACTAACTAGCTGGTCAGCCACAACTAGACTCAACACTATCTTAGCATGTCTTTCATAAAGATATTATGCATATCCGAATGTGTTATGTGACACACTGAGGAGAACAGTAATATGTAATTAATTTAATTATAATTAAATTAATTTTTTTACCATGTTATTTACATGTTAATATTACCGTTTGAAACGATCGTATGCATGGATTAAATTTGTTTTTAAACTCATAACACCTCTTCTCCATCTTTAACTGTTTGTTGAGTTTCTATAGGATACATGTTCTATAAATGCTCATAACACACTTTATATATATATATATATATATATATATATATATATATATATATATATATGGAGAGAGAGAGAGAGAGAGAGAGAGAGACTATGGAACCTAATGTGACCCCTGGCCTTACCAGTTCCTGTGAAGCTGTCCAATCCATGCCAGCATGGAAAATAGACATTAAATGATGATATATGCATTATCTCTTTAGCACCTCCCTAAGTCTATTTGTATATCATTTTTCAACACTTCAATAACACACCTTCAGGTTATGTTTACAAAGAATATTAGTCTATACTTCTCACCGGAGCAAGCCAGAGGGTAGTGGGAACAGTATTGGAGGTGGTAGTGGTAGTGGAAGGGGACTAAGAAACCATCAAACAACCACCTTAGCAACATGACTTCCTTTATACCTTAACTCAGGGATATTATTTAATCACTTAAGCTTTCAGGTAAACATGAACGGCTCTAAATTGTGATTGGTCAAAAAAGAGGTTGGTAATGGTGATTACACAAGGGTGTTGGGTGTCACGATTATAAACTGGCTATATTAGGATCACTTAGAAGGAAATACCAAATGCTGCTGCTATCTTTTGTCTTTTTTTTTTTTTTTTTTTTATTATTAAACAAACATTTTCTAATTGAAGTATATGGTAGTGGTGATTGGTTAGCTGGTTGGTTGGTTGACTGGCTGGTTGGCTGGCTAACTTGCTGGCTGGTTGGTTGGTTGGTTGGCTAGCTGGTTGGTTGGTTGGTTGGTTGGTTGGTTTGCTGGCTGGCTGGTTAGTTGGTTGGTTGACTGGTTGGTTGGTTGGTTGGCTGGTTGGCTGGCTGGTTGGTTGATTTGTTGGCTGACTGGCTGGCTGGTTGGTTGGTTGGTTAGCTGGCTAGTTGGTTGGTTGGTTGATTGGCTGGCTGGCTGGTTGGTTGGTTGGTTGATTAGTTGACTGGCTGGCTTATTGGTTGGCTGATCAGTTGGTTGGTTAGCTGGCTAGTTGGTTGGTTGGCTGGCTGGTTGGTTGGCTAGCTGGTTGGTTACTTGGTTGCTTGGCTGGCTGGCTGATTGGTTGCTTGGCTGGTTAGTGAGGTTCTAATGCCTCTAGCTCCACCGTTACTACCATCATCTCTGTTTCGTACCATCATTACCACCACCAGCATAACTCCTGTGCTAATATCAGTGCTAATACCACTGTTGCACTATCTCCACTATTACCATCACCACCACCACCATCACTACTACTACTGTTGGTACAGCTACCACCCAGCATCACTTTAGCATTGTTGGTCACTATTTCCATCTACATCCTCTACTATTGCTTGCATCCATATTGCCATCACTGCTACCACCACCACCACCAGCATCATCACCATAAACATCATCTACACCACTACAACTGCTAGCTCACTTGCTGCTACCACTATAATCCAACTAGCATCATTTCATGATTATCTTCACATTACCAGTTAAATTTATGGGATAGAGAGCTTAAAGCAGAAATAATGTCTAAAATCAAGTGTCCTTAAAATAAGCTTAATGAAGAGAAAAGTTTTGGTTAACAAGAAGGAAGATGGCCACTGGGTGGTGGTGGTGGTGTATCCTATTTCCATCTAAGGAATGGCTATGCTCAGTACACAGGAAAAGAGTAGAGAAGAAAGTCACATAGTGTAGTCAATGTAAGTTATGGATGCACATGAGGCACAGTTAACAGGCTAACAGTGAAGAAGAACTTTGTATGTAACAGACACCCAGGAGTAGTCAGTTGTGTGTATGTGTATATATATATATATATATATATATATATATATATATATATATTATATACTACACCCCCGTGAAGGCACATGGCCCAGTGTCACAATCATGAAGTAGTGAGTTCAGTTCCTGGACCAGGCTGTGTTTTGTGTTCTTGAACAAGACACTTTATTTCATGTTGCTCTTGTTCACTCAGCTGTAGAAATGAGTTGCAATGTTACTGGTGCCAAGCTGTATTGGTGTTTGCCTTTCCCTTGGATAACATCAGCGGCATGGAGAGGGGACTGCTGGTCTTCCCTAAACAATCTTACCTGGACTAGTGCCTTGGAAGGGGACTTTTTAGGTGCAATCCTGTGGTCATTCATGACCAAAGGGGTCTAAACTACACTCACACTCTCAGTTGAAGGGTGTCTTGTCTTGTGAGTTAGTGACTTCACTAAGTGCTACATGAAAATTACGCAGTACACTCTGTGAAGTGGTTAGTATTAAGAAAGCTACCTTACTGTAGAAACCATGCCAAAGCAGACATTGGTGCTTGGTGCATTCCTCTGCCTCACTGGCTCCTGTCAAATCATCCAACCCATACTGGCATAAGAAAGAGACATTAAACAACAATGACAAAGCAGCAATAAAGAAAGACAACAATAAAAGCTAGAAGTACAAGAAAAGAGTGGTTAGGCCCAGTGTTTGTAAATTTTAGAAACATGGAATTTTTGAAGGATACAATGTCCAGACAGTTAACAACCAATGTAGTTTATTTTATTCTATTTTTTAACAATTCTGAGTATGAAAAAAATGTTTTCAAAAGCCATAGGTGCTGTAGAGGACAAAATATATAAACAGTATAAGATCATAGACTTTGCAATCCCCTATGATAACAGAGTAGATATCAAAGAAATTTTTTTAAAAACTGAAAGATAACAAAATCTAGCCAGAGAACTGAAGAGATTGTGGAAAACTAAGACAACAATTATTCCTATAGTAATTGGTATACTTGGCATAACACCCAAACTGCTACTTAAGAGGCAGATAGTGGAATTGAAACTCATTTTGTCAATCTGCAGAAAAGTACCTTCTTATATTCTGCAAGAGTCCTAAGAAAGATTCTTGGGATTCAAGGAGACTTGTTGTCATCAAACCTTAAGATAGTATACCTAGCTTCATGATGGTGGTGGTGATAGTGGTTTCAAATTTTGGTACAAGGCCAGCAGTTTTAGGGTAGATGTTAATCAATTACATTGACCCCAGTGTACAGCTAGTATTTCTTTTATTGACCTCAAAAAGATGAAAAGCAAAGTTGACCTTGACTAATAATAATAATAATCCTTTATACTGTAGGTACACAGCCTGAAAATTTGGGGAGGGGCCAGTCAATTACATCAACCCCAGTACTTAACTTTTATTGAAACTTGAAAGTTTATCAACTCCAAAAGGATGAAAGGCAAAATCCACCTCTGCAGAATTGGAAGTGAGAACATAATGATGATTGAGATGCTGTTAAGCGTTTTGTTTGGCATGCTAACGGTTCTGCCAGGATGATGATGATGATGATGATGATGATAATAATAATAATAATAATAATAATAATAATAATAATAATAATAATAATAATAATAATAATAATAATAATAATAATAATAATAAATTTTATAAAGAGATTTTTTTTTTTTTACGTGCAGACATCAGTTTTTTTTCATAAACCTCATCCGTTTGCATCTTTAGATGCAAAGACTTGTCCCTTGACATCTTTGGTTGAGACTTGGGTACAGCTTGTATAAATTAAAGCAAAGGCAGTCAGTTCTTTCCCCCTACAGAATATAAGACCAGGTATGATCAAGTTGGCCAATACTTACACTGGAACATATGCTGTCACTATGATATCCCACACCCTAAAAACTGGTATGAACACCATCCAGAGCCAATCACTGAGAGAGAGAATGTTACCATCCTATGGGATTATAGAATATATACAAACAGGCAAATAAATGATAACAGGCCACATATCATCATCAAAGATCTAAGACAAAAAACATGCCTGTTAATTGATATGACAGTGCCTGATGATAGAAACATCTCAGCAAAGGAATTTTAAAACTATTGAAATATAAGGACCCTGAGATTGCGATATCTAAGACGTGGCAATTAAAAACCACGTTATTGTAGGTGCCCTGGGAATGATCAAAAAAGGTAGTGACAAATTTTTTGACCAGATCTCTGGGAAACCAGCCATCTATGAAACTCAAAAAATTGTGTTGACATCAACTGCCTACAGTCTCAGGAAGTTTCTCTCCATCTAATATGTACATACCTTAGGTCTCTGGTTGAGACCCAGTCAGAAGATGAAATAGAATACCTATCAATTGGAAAATAATAGTAATAATAATGATGATGATCATGATAATGATAATGTTTCTATTATTTGCCTCCACGGCAAAGGATGAAAGTGACATTACAAAGACAGACATAAAGTGTAGGAGTTTAAATATAATGATAATAATAAATGCCACAGGCAGTAGCTCTTGATTTTAACAGATTGGGAGTGCTGCCATGTACGTTTTTTGTCTTGGTATGAAAGATGGGCTACAGCAAATATTCTGCTCAATACCACAGATTTGCCTGTCACTTGTTTGACCATAACCAGTTGAGCATGTCCCTTAGTGGCTGACAATATGTGCATTTCTGATCATGAGCAGAAGTAGTTGGGGAACATCATAACCATGTGTTGCAAAAATTTCTTTGGGATTTGAATAATTCACCTCTGGAAATATCCTTAAACAAACCTTATTCAGGGACCTATTGAGTGGGATGGGCTACTTGACCTGAAGAAAATTCTAACTGGGCTCCACCTGTAAGATCATGCACTGTTTATCTTGATGTGAGATCACCATGTCAAGCACATTTGGTTGTGATGCATGTGCTGGATGTACCCTTATCAGATAGGTAGTCATAATGGGTATATTGGACTTCGTATGTTTATACCCCAGTGTCACGTTGATGGCATGCACTGCTCTCTTACTCAGTAATAATAATAATAATAATAATGATAATAATGGTTTCAAAGTTTGGCATAAGGCCAGCAATTTTGGAGCAGTGGGTAATAATAGTAATAATAATTCTTTTTACTGTTGGCACAAGGCTTGGATTTTTGTAGGGAGGGGCACAATTGATCTTATCAACTCCAGTACTTGACTGGTACTTAATTTATCTTACTTTCTAATAATAATAATAATAATAATAATAATTAGGTTGGTGGTGATGGTGACAGTGAATACTTGGTCTTTGTGTATGGAAGTGATAATACTGATTGATGTAAATATGACCGCCAGTAATAACTTCCTCCACCACTACCACCACCACCATCTCCACTATTATCACCAATGCTTATAAACAGGTCACCAATTTATGAAAATATTGTAATATAAATACACCTGTATCATTATGTGGACTGGGCTTCCTCTTACAAATTATAGCTTAAATTTAATGATGTAAAAATAAAAAAATAACAACATCCTCCTTGCTTTCTACCCTTTATGATTGTTTTACATAGGTAAAACAGGAAGTGGATTTAATGGGAGATAATTAAACCCAAGAGGCTTTTTTTTTTTTTTATGAATTACTATTAATTTCATTCATTTTCATTTTGCATCTGCTTTCCACTCTGGCAGGGATTGGATGGTTTGATGGTTTGTCATGATGTGCTACCAATTTTGTCACTCAGCTTCAAAGTTGTTCCACCTGCTAGAAATAGCAGCCAAATCTCAATCAGATGATTCATTAAAAAATTGAAGGACATACTATCTGAAGGAACAAGTGTATGATAGGAAGAAGGTAGGAGTATGTAGGGGTGGACTGGGAAGGGAGTAATTGAAAATAACAGAGGTGGCCAAAGGTAAAGAAGGATAGATGGATATAAAGAGCAAGTATGATAGAAAAACAAGGCAAATTGGGAGTGAAGTAAGTAGCAGTGACAGTATTTGAACTCGGAACATAAAGATGGACGACATGCTGCAAAGCATTTTGCCCGTCATGCTAATGGTTCTGTCAGCTCACCACCTTAATAGTAGTAGTAATAATAAACAACAACATCATCATCATCATCGTTTAACGTCCGCTTTCCATGCTAGCATGGGTTGGACGATTTGACTGAGGACTGGTGGACCAGATGGCTACACCAGGCTCCAATCTGATTGGTAATAGTAAAAGTGGGCAAAGGTAGGGGTAGGTGATGAAATAAAGGTACAAGTAGTGGTGGGACTGGAGGTAAGGAAATAGATGAGGTTCACAGGAGAGAGAGTTGTTTGAGAACACAGCTGGGTTGCTAGGATTTAGTGTGTGTGTGTGTGTGTGTGAATGCTGGTAAGAAAGCCCCAAAATAAACACTGTTCTTTGACACAAAAAATTCTGCCTACCTATCACCTTAAAATTATTCCAAGTAAAAGTGTGGTTGTCCTTGCATACAAACTAGTCCCCTGCAACTCTCTCCAGCTGAGCATCCCTAATCTCACAGGCTCGTAAGTGCTGTGCCACATAAAAAGCACCCATACCAGTGCTGCATAAAAGTACCCAGTACACTCTGTAAAGTGGTTGGTGTTAGGAAGGACATCCAGCTGTAGAAACCATGCCAAAACAGGGAGCCTGAACAGCCCTTCAGCTGGTCAGCTCCTGTCAAACCGTCCAACCCATGCCAGCATGGAAAATAGACTTTAAATGATGATGATTGTGTTGAATAGTAGTGGTAATAGTAGTTTCAAATTTTGGGACAAGGTCAACAATTTCAGGGCTAAGTCAACTGCATCAACCCCTGTACTTGGCTGGTACTTATTTTATTGACCCCAGAAGGATGAAAAGTAAAGTTGGCCTTGACAGTATTTGAACTCGGAACATAAAGATGGACGACATGCTGCAAAGCATTTTGCCCGTCATGCTAATGGTTCTGTCAGCTCACCACCTTAATAGTAGTAGTAATAATAAACAACAACATCATCATCATCATCGTTTAACGTCCGCTTTCCATGCTAGCATGGGTTGGACGATTTGACTGAGGACTGGTGGACCAGATGGCTACACCAGGCTCCAATCTGATTTGGCAGAGTTTCTACAGCTGGGTGCCCCTCCTAACGGCAACCACTCCGAGAGTGTAGTGGGTGCTTTTACGTGCCACCGGCATGAAGGCCAGTCAGGCGGTACTGGCAACGGCCACAACAGTAAATAATCGTTTCTACTTTTGACACAAGGCCAGCAGCTTTAAGGAGAGGGGCAAGTCAATCACATCAACCTCATTACTCACCTGATTCTTATTTTATCCACCTCCAAAAGTATGAAAAACAAAGTTGAGCTTGGCAGGATTTTGAACTCAGAATGTGAAACCAGGCAAGATACTGTTAGATATTTTGCCCAGTGCGTTAATGTTTCTGCCAGCTTGCTCTATTAACAGTGGTAAATAATGATAAATATAACAATTTTTGTGTTGTTGACACTCCGTAGGTTACGACGTTGAGGGTTCCAGTTGATCTGATCAATGGAACAGCCTGCTCATGAAATTAACATGCAAGTGGCTGAGCACTCCACGGACACGTGTACCCTTAACGTAGTTCTCGGGGATATTCAGCATGACACAGTGTGACAAGGCTGACCCTTTGAATTACAGGCACAACAGAAACAGGAAGTAAGAGTGAGAGAAAGTTGTGGTGAAAGAGTACAGCAGGGTTCGCCACCATCCCCTGCCGGAGCCTCGTGGAGCTTTAGGTGTTTTCGTTCAATAAACACTCACAACGCCTATGCAAAACAGCAATAACAATAGTAGTAATAACCCTTTCTACTAAAGGCACAAGGCCTGAAATTTGAAAAGAGTGGACTAGTCAATTACATCAACCCCAGTGCTCAACTGGTACTTATTTTATCGACCCTGACAGGATGAAAGGCAAAGTTGACCTCAGCAGAATTTGAACTCAGAACATAAAGACAGATGAAATGCCACTAAGTATTTTGCCTGGCATGCTAACAATTCTGCCAGCTCACGGCCTTAACAACAGTAGTAATAATGATAATGTATATTAGTGGTCAGTTAATACAAAATTATATTATACTAATTGAATAATACAATGCAGGGTTCTTTGTTTCTAGTTCTCCATATATAACTGTGATTCTCAACCATTTTTTGACGAGGGACGAGAGACATCTTTGATTCCTATTTTACTCAGGGGAGGGGTACCCTCATAGCCATTCAATGTCTAAAAACTCCTATTATGTTTTTATGATTAAATGTTAATAAGGAATTGTATACAAAAATGTTTAAATATTTTGTGGACTGTAAAAATATAAGCAGTTTGTTGTTTGATACATTGGAAGATTGTTACTTCACTTTGAAACAATAGGAAGGGCATTCAGTCATAGGAAAACTCTTCTCCCAGCATAGTATTGTCTGACCCATACAAACATGGAAAAATAGGTGGTGGTGGAGGAAGTGGAGGAGGAGAAGGGAGTGAAGCAGCAGCAGCAGTAATCTAAGCACAACTAAAAACTGTGCTTTCCATTGTTTTTATTTGCAATTATGTGGACTGTATTTTCCATCAATTTTACACTGTCCATCAATTTTTCAGAACAAGTTTCCTCTCCAATCTTGATTATGTCATTTCTTTATATATGAAATATGCCATCAATAACTTCTTACAACAAGTTGTTTTGTTTGTTTGTTTTTTTCCACTCTTCTTTCATCTCCATTGTATTACTTCCGTTTATATGTTGACTTGATTTCTATTAAAGTAGAAAATGCTAATATTTCCTGTTTATGTTGTGTTTCCTGTTTCAGGTAAATGGGATAGTTGTCCTTGATGAAAGTATCAAAGCTATCCAGAAGATAATTGACAATGTCACCGATTCATTGCAGCTAATTCTAGCTCATCCAAAACAGGTTGGTTGGCAGCTTCTTTAATTGTGTAACAGAATTCAAAGATGAAAAGAGAATAAACAAAAAGAATTAAAAAAAAAACCTTGTGTGTCTCAGATGTTTTAAGTAATTATTCAAGACAAATCAAGCTTCTTTGCTCTCAGGAAGCTTGATGTGTTGGTTTCAGTGAGAGACATTCCTGAAAAGGAAGAGTTTTAAAACAAACTGTATGATAAGTGATAGTAAATCTATTAAAAAAAAAATAATAAAATAAAAAAAACATGGTTGTGTGGTTAAAAAGCTTTGCTTTACAACCAATTGGTTTCAGGTTCAGTTCCACTGAGCAGCACTTTGCGCAAGTGTCTTCTACTAAAGCTCCAGGCCAGGCAATGCCTTGTGGGTGAATCTGGTAGATGAAAACCATATAGAAGCCTGTCGTGCGTGTATGTAATATGTGTGTGTGTGTGTGTGTGTATATATATATATATATATATATATATATATATACAGGGGTTGGACAAAATATTGGAAACACCTAGCATCATAGCATCATAATTTTGAAATATCTATAAAACCATCAAAAGCTTGTTTATTTTAAAGTTTTTTTTATATATTATTAGTGTTGCTTAATATGTTTTGCTAAAATTGCTGTTTCTTTTCAGATATCATCAGAAAAAGATAATTAAAATTCATTAAAATGACAGATCTATCAGACTTTCGATAGGTGTGCATATGGCAGGTCCTAGCATAATGAAAACAGCCGAAATGTTTGGTGTGTCAAGAAGTACTGTCTCAAAAGTAATGACAGCCTATGAGAAAGAAGGAAAAACCTCCTCATCGAAACAAAACTCTGAAAGAAAACCAAAACTTTCAGATAGGGACTGTCAGACTCTTACACGATTTGTTAGAAAGTATCACAAAAGTACAGCTCCCAAAATTACTGCAGAGCTTAATGACCACCTTCAGAACCCAGTTTTCACAAAAACTTTGCCTGGAGCTGCACAAAGCCAGATTTCATAGGAGGGCTGCAATAAAAAAACCACTACTTTCAAAAACAAATGTTGCAAAGTGTTTAGAGTGGAGTAAAAACCTATAGAATTGGTCCCTAGAGCAGTGGAAGAATGTTATTTTCTCAGACGAGTCATCCTTTACCTTATTTCTGACCACTGGCTGAGTATACGTGTGGAGACAGCCAAAAGAAGTATTTGACCCAGACTGCCTACTTCCAACTGTTAAACATGGAGGATGATCTGGGGGGACTATATCTATTTCCCTTCATGGCAGAAATAGTCAAGACTATTTAAGCATTTTATCTGATCAAATTTATCCTATGGTTGTGGAACTGTTTCACCAATTCACACAGCTAAAGTTGTTACTGAATGACACGGGGAACATTCTAGTGAAGTTGAACATCTTATCTGGCCACCACAGTCCCCAGATCTCAATATTATTGAACATTTATGGTGCATTTTAGGAAAACAAGTAAGGAGCTGATATCCTCCACCATCATCACTACAAAAACTAGAGACTGTTTTAGCTGAAGAATGGACAAAATTTCCTTTGGAAATAATTCAAACTTTGTATGAGTTCATACCTCGTAGAATTCAAGCAGTAAATACTGCAAAGGCAGTCCTAAAATCAATTTGTTTGAAATTTTAAGGTGTTTCCACTATTTTGTCCAACCCATGTATATATATATATATATATATATATATATATATATGTGTATATATATATATATATATATATATATATATATATATATATATATATATATATATATATATATATATATATATATATATATATATGTACGTATATTTGTCTATATCCCTGTAACTTAGCAGTTCAACAAAAGAAGCCAATAGAATAGTACAAGACTTAAAAATAAGTACTAGAGTTGATTTGTTTGACTAAACCCTTGACAGTGATACCCCAGCATGGCCGCATTTCAATTACAGAAACAAGTAAATGATAAATGATATATGAATAAATAAAACTTGTGGTATTTAATTATATAATTTTATTGTCTAAATGTAAGTCAAACCAGGATAAACTTCATCATTTAGAAGCTGACAGAAATGTCAGAGCATAAAAACATAAATGCTTTGCAGTATTTCTTTCAATTCCTTATGTTCTGAGTTCAAATCCTGTTGAAGTTAACTTTGTCTTTCATTCTTTTGAGCTTGATAAAATAAAGTACCAGTCACATACTGAGGTCAGTGTAATCGACTAAACCCCCTTCCTCTAAGTTTCAGGTCTTGTGCCTAAATTAGTAACAATAAAAGTGATTTTCAAATTTAGTAGGGTGGAGGACAAAATACTCTGTATATTGATAACATTTCTGATTCATTGCAGCTAATCCTAGTTCATCCAAAATAGATTGGTTGGCAGCCTCTTTAATTATGTAATAGAATCCAAAGATAAAAAAATTAAACAAAAAGAATACAAAAAACCTTTTGTGTTTTAGATGTTTTAAGTAAATAGTCAAGCTTTTCTGCTTTAACACTTTCGATACCAACCTGGCTGAAACTGGCTCTGGCTGAAACCGGCTCTGGCTCTATGGTACAAATGTCTTTTTTCATAAGTTTCAAATTAAAATCTTCCACCAAACCTTAGTCACAAATTATGTTCCTAACACTAACTGAATGATAACTAAGTTATTTTACTAAATTCTTTGTTATATTTAAAATAATTGAATGAAACACAGAGCATCTCAAAATAAATATGGAAATGAAAGGGTTAAGGAAGCTTGATGTCTTAGTTCAAATCCCATGGTGACTGGCTTGACTTTTGTCCTTTTGAGAGTTGACAAAATTAATGGCTGATAACAACTGGGGTCAATTTCAATAATGTATTCCCCAATATTTGAATCATTGTGGTTTTGTTAAAAATCAATATTATTTATTAAGAAATAACTCAATTTATGATATCCTGTTTTCTACCCTATCAATTTTTTTTCTTTTATCTTTTTTGTTTTAGGCTATTGGTTGTCGGAGTTTGTCCAGTTGTTCCAATATTTCTGCTGCAGAGGATATCCAAACCCTGAAGGAACGTATTAAACTGCTATTGACTGAATTAGATCATAAAGAGAAAGTGAATCGAGAAAGAAACTCTGCTCCCAATCTCCTCTCTTCTTCTTCTTCTACACCATCAAATCACTCGTCGTCTTGGTTAGCACCCTCCCCTAACCGAACTGAACATCGGCCATATTATGATGACTGGGAAAAGAATCTAGAGTCTATTAAACTTGGGGAAGATGAATTTGTAGTATAGCTGCAAATGACTAAAGCAGAGTCTATAGTAGAGATGATATGTAATATCATTTATTATTTTCATAACTTATTAAATAAAACGCAGGACGTGCCTGATATTATTTTCTGGAAGTCCTTAAAAGGTTTTATTTTTGCATTTTATTTTTATTTTACTCCTTCCCTACCCTTCATCCCATCCATGGTACATTGGATGAAGTTTTTGAGAAATATTGTTATAGATATATGAGTAGTGAACTATTGATGTATTTTTGTTTTCTGTTTGTTTTGTTTTGTTTGATTTTTTTCACTGAATGTTTTTTACTGCACACAATTTCATAATTAGACAACATTAGTTAATGAAATTATTCCTCCACCAGCTGCTAGCCAACATTGAACCTGCTTCTTCAGCTACAGTTGACCAATGCCTTATTCCTTAGATCATGCTAATTTCCTTAAAACATTGTCACTAACAACAGTTAACCAGCTTTTTAAATAATGGCCGTTTCCTGATTAATCAACTTTGTATGTTTATGAGTGTGCATATATGTATGCATATGTGTGTGTATGTATGTATGCATGTATGCATATATGTACATGTATGTATGTGTGCATGATATGCCAGTCATAAATTGTTTTACTGTCTACGGAAAATATATTAAACTAAACCAAATACTGTCATCATTTTGACATTTAAATCTAAAAGAAAAAAGTGGAAAAAAAAGGAAAGAACCCCAAATATTGTTGTGCTTTATTTATATATTTATTTTATTCAACTAATCTTTTGTTAAATGCAAAAGCTGATCAAATCCACTTAAATCCACCTGAATTTTTAACTCCATGCCATCTAAAATTTATTTTATGTGACGTCTCCATGCCTATGTCTCTCTCTAATCTCAATTTTATCTGATTCTATTGCTGAGACAACCAAGGAATCAGTATACCTGTGATAATTAGTCAACATGTTCTTGGAGGAGCTTTTCTTTTTCTTTTTAGTAAAAAATATCATGTTGTCCATTTTGTGATTGTTGTAATTGTTGTTGCTGTTGAAAACAGTATAAAATTATCAATAATTCAATACAATAATTAATTTCTCATTTCAACTAACTGATTTCCAATTGCAGTTGTTTGCCATCTAGTTTTAATAATTTCACTGTTATTGTAGTTTATGTATCAGAGAAGCTTCTTATATGAAGCTTGTCTTGATTTCATGGGTGTAATTTATGGAAAGCTCGCTAATAACCCTTCATTATCTTCATCAGAGTGCATCCTATATAAGTTATCCTGCTGATCCTGCTGTCTATGTGAAGCATGAAATATCCTTATGTAATGGCTGTGAATATCTCACATGAATACAATAACATTGGTTCATATCTCTCCCTACTCCTCTCTACATGCATACCTTCTCTCTCACATACACACATATATCTTTTGTTTCTATCTCTCTCTCTCTGCCATCTTACATCATCTCATATTCTCTCACACTCATTTCACATATAATTCATAAGTTAATTGTGCTCTACAGCTGTTTCAATAGAGTAAAAACATTATTGTATATATAATTGCATAATTAGCATAATTAATTTAAAAGTGATAAGCTAATGATTCTCCTGAAGAAATGGCTAACCCATCATTTTAAAATTAACTAATTATGTATGTTCAGTACATAATTATATAAATGATAATGTTTTTACACTATTGAAATAGCTACATGAAATTTATGCTTTTCTGATTTTTATTCTAATTATGTTGCTCTCAACTTTTTTAGCTGATTCTATAGAAACATGCAAATGTATTCCACCAGGATTTACTGCATTTTAACAATGTATTATTGGGTTTTTTAATTACTGTGCATATACTTTATGCTGTTTATATATCAATACAGATATCTAAGTACTTCTTTCTCTCTCTCTCTCTCTCTCAATATATATATATATATATATATATATATATATATATATATATACATACATACATACAGATGTGTGTGTTAAGTCTATCTTTTAAAGCTAATTTAAGATGACAAGGTCTTGAAGTTTATATGTATACGTGTGTGTGTGTGTCTGCGCGCACAGGCATGTATGTATTCAAACACACTGAAACTTACTTGTCTTCACTAGGCTCATGCATGTGCATGCATACACACACACACACACACACAAAAACACATACACAGAGAAAGAGAGACAGATATAACATGAAAGAGTAAGGAAGAAAAAAATTGTGAGAGAGTACCATGTGTGACACACATACTTGTACTATTAACCCTCTGCTTCTTATTTATAACTGTTAGTGTGGGTTGGGTAGGTCTAAAGTGAGTGATCTCCAGTTATCTCTGTCCTTTGCTATTCACTGACCACCACCATTTAGTCAACCATGTAACCCAGTGGCACACTTTTGTTTCTCTAAAAACGAGACAACACAATATAAACATGCTTCATTTCAAGTTAAACCACATATAGTTGTTAAATAGAATGTAATAGATGGAAGATGGAAGACACGAGAATTTTTATTGATCACTACAATTGTTTCGACTCATCTAGCATCGATCCCTTGCAGGTGGGATACTATACAACTGATTTTGGTGTATCTCTCAGTGTAGATGTGTCTCCTCAGGTGATTTCAAGAGGCATCTCATTAAAATAAACTTTGTTTTGCAAGATTTCTTCTTATTTTTCATATATAGAAATGGCAAATTAAGGAATACAGCTTCATTCTTATAGAAGATCCATAACAAATATCAGATGCAAAAAGAAATACTTTTTGCACTATATTGTGTATTTGTTATTTTTTGTATCTGATCTTTATGAATTTTCTAGATCTCTATAACAAGATGACACAATATAAACATGCTTCGTTTCAAGTTAAACCACATATAGTTGTTAAATAAAATGTAAATGAACAAAATTATGGTTTAATTCATTAAAAAAAATTCCACACACACACACATATGCATAGACAGTCTGAATTTTTCATTTGTTTCTGTTTATAATTTTAAAATAACTTATGAAATTCAAATTCAAAAAGTAAAAAAATGTCCGTGCATATGCACAGCCTATTATTGATTCTGGATTGAAGCACATCATGTAACTGGTCATACCAGGTGGTTATGGGATATGCTAAAAACAACAGCTAAATCTTCCTTAAATCACACACTTTAAAAACAAATTGTTGGCATAATCATATGAATTCCTGTATTTAGAACACAAATTTGCAAATCTTTTCTGAAAATTCTAAAAAATGAAAAAAGTTATGAGAGGTTATATGGGGTATTTAAACCAGAATTTTGCCTGGAAATGTTTTTCAGCTTGTGTGTGAGAGTAAACAAATGTTGATAGAATAAGTAACTTTTTTCTTAATTTTATAATGCATTATTGAAAAATCAGAGATTAAATATTCTAAATTTGAACAATTTCATGAGACACAGGCTAGCAATCACTGGTATAACTAATTGTAATAATAAATTAATAATGAGCTTACTGTATACATTGGTCAGGTGCATTACAACTCATCAAAAAAGTGTGAAAGAGAAGACAGAAAGCAGCAACAAATCAAGTAAAGAAAGACAGTAATGAAAGCTAAAAGTACATCTGTGTTTCTGAGGATAAAACTCAAAAAGACAGAAAAGTGAACAATAAAAGAACAAAGGGTGTATAGGCATGTTAGCTGTAGTGTTGGTGAATTTTGGGAAGCATCAGATTTTTTGAAAGATGCAGTATCCTGCCTAATAGCTAACAACTATCATGGAATGTTAGCCATCAGGAATTGCAAGAAATCATAATCATATCCCTTTCCACTATAGGCCTGAACTATTGGGGTGAGGGAAGCAAGATGATTACATCAACCCCAGTGCACAACTGGTATCGGCTCTGAATGGATGAAAGGCAAAGTTGGCCTCAGCAGAATTTGAACTCAGAATGTAAAGACCGACAAAATGCTACTAAACATTTTGCCTGGCATGCTAACATTTCTGCCAGCTTGCCACCTTAACCATAACAACCATATTGATTTCAAATTTTGGCACAAGGCCAGCAATTTTGTGGGGAGAAGGTAAGTTGATTACATTGACCCCAGTGTGCAACTGGTACTTATTTTACCAACTTCAATAAGAGGAAAGGCAAAGTGGACTTTGCAGAAGTTGAACGCAGAATGTGAAGACAAACAAAATGCCACTAAACATTTTACCCAGTGTGCTAACGATTCTCCCAGCTCACTGCCTTAACCATAACAGTCATATTGCCAGTCATTTGGCTCTTAATTGGGTAAAAAAAAAATTCTCTAAAAATTAATAAAATTCTGTTGAGTCCTCCATTAGCATTCTATATTGAAAAACCAATGAGAACCACTATATCAGCAGCAAAATATTCCACAAATCATCTGTCTTGCTGGTGATCAATTGATAGAGTCATTGGAGCCTTCTGGTATTTGTTCCAATTCTCTGTGCTTTGGAGTTCAAATCTGAGGTCAGCTTTGCCTCTCATTTTTCTTGGGTCAACAAATGCAAACCAATCCAGAGTGATAGATTAGTAGAAATGTAAGAGTGTTGGACCAGATGCCTTGCAGTATTTATTCCAGCTCTTTTTGTTTTGATTTCAAATCTTTGTATGGCTTACTTAATCCATTGCCTGGTTAATACAACCACTTGGCACCTTGAACACCTTTAATAGAAACAACTCTGTTGCATGCATATAGGCCCAGTCTCAAAGATCCTATAAAGGGTCATAGGCACTGCTTTTTATCTTGATTAAAACATTTGAAATAGTGAGGTGGGGAGGGTTACCACATTGGATAATATAATCTTTGATACTCCTCAAAACACTGGATGATCATGGCTGGAATGTCTTAAAAACCTAGTCTTGCTTTATTAGCACTGACAACAGCAACAACTATCATCTCCTTATACAAACTAACAATTCACTAGAAACAACAACCAAATCTTCCTGAAACCAAACCTCATCATCTTAAACAAAGATACTCCTAAAAAGACAGTGGTTAGGGCAGCGGTCATAGGATCGCAGTTTCGATTCCCAGACCGGGTGTTGTAAGTGTTTATTGAGCGAAAACACCTAAAGCTCCACGAGGCTCTGGCAGGGGATGGTGGCGAACCCTGCTGTACTCTTTCACCACAACTTTCTCTCACTCTTCCCGTTTCTGTTGTGCCTGTAATTCAAAGGGCCAGCCTTGTCACTCTGTGTCATGCTGAATATCCCCGAGAACTACGTTAAGGGTACACGTGTGTGTGGAGTGCTCAACCACTTGCACGTAAATTTCATGAGCAGGCTGTTCCGTTGATCGGATCAACTGGAACCCTCGTCTTCATAAGCGACGGAGTGCCAACAACATATATATATACAAACAGGATATTGGAAAAATTTTTGGTATAATTTATTCACCATTTCACATGTTTTATTTAGTATCCAAAGCAGTAGGATATCAAGAGATATCTTACTCGTTTTTCCTACATATACAAATTTTGTAACTCCTATTCACAAATGATAAATGTAATGGTGAATAAATAGTGCCAAAAACTTTTCCCAGTTTTCTATTTTGATATATAATTACTCTGCAAAAATAATTTTCCAGTATTTTTCAACTCTTATGCATGCATGCCTCACATAATTATAGCATCTACTTATGATTTTTGAGTACTGAAATATGCAGATGTACTTCCTGAAGACATAGCTTGGATTATAACCATGTCTACATACTACATATATCTATACACACACACACATATATAGTTAAAATGATAGAACCAAATAGTGATATTTTGAAATTGGTTTGGCTCCATTTATGTGGATACCCCAACAATAATTTCGAGTAGTTTGATATATTTTCTGGTACTATACACCATTTCTTAGCATAACACCAAATATATATATATGCATATATGGTGCAGTCTTCTGACTTGCCAGTTCCTATCAAACCATCCTCCCCATGTCAGCTGGGGAAACAGATGTTAAATGATGATGATATATATCATTTAATATACACTATTCAAATACAAGCTACTTTTAGCTTCATGTTGTGGAATCACAATAATCAGCAGATTTAAGCGTCATGCTTTGTACCTCCAAGCAATCCATCTGGCTCATGTAGACAACATGGTTGGTCTTACTAGAGAAAGTGAGAAAGAACAAATAAAACCAGCTATGTTGTGCATTTAAGCCTGAATGATTGCTTAGAGGCACAAAACATATAATCTGCCCATTTATTGTGTTTCCACAGTATGAAACTAACCAAAGCTCATATATAAATATTGTTTATATTAAATGATATTTATCTCTCACTGGATGGAGTACATTTTTTGTTGAGCAGAACAATAAACTACATATATATATAATTGATAAAGGAAGCAGAAAATGGATTTAGTACAGATTTTTATTCAGCATGACAATTGTTTCAACCCATCCTGCATCTGTCCCATAGGGATAGGATATTGTACATCTTGTCATGTTGATGCACAATATTCTACCCCTATGAGTCGAAACTATTGTTGTGCTGAATAAAGATCCATGCTAAATCCATTTTCCGCTTCCTTCATCTATTATAAACTCAACAAGCACTGCGGATTTCCTGACATAGATCCAGTGAAAATTATATTGTTATTGTGGATAGCATCAGGTAGCCCAAATGGTGAATGTACTTTAACTCTTTCGTTACTGTATTTATTTTGAGATGCTCTGCGTTTCTTTCAATTACTTTAAATATAATAAAGAATTTAGTAAAATAACTTAGTTATCATTCAGCTAGTGTTAGGAACATAAATTGTGACTAAGATTTGGTGAAAGATTTTAATTCAAAACTTAGGAAAACAAGACATTTGTACTCAGAGCCAGAGCTGGTTTCAGCTGGGTTGGTAACGAAAGGATTAATTGACATACTTATAGACATATATCCAAAGTCCAAGTAATTACATATATATATATTAATATTAGTTAATAAATAATCGTATGGTATAGACCTGGTAATTTTCCGTTAAAACGTTCATTGGCTCTGTACATTGGGATTAATGAGAGAGATGGAAGATATGAGAATCTTTATTGATCACTACAATTGTTTCAACCCATCCAGCATCAATCCCTCACAGGTGAGATACTATACAGCTGGTTTAGGCATATCCCTTATTGTAGATGTGTTTCTTCAGGTGATTACAAGAGGTATTTCATTAAAATGAACTCTGTTTTACAAGATTTCTTCTTGGTTTTCATATATATAAATGGCAAATTAAGGAATACAGCTTTGTTCTTATAGAAGATCCATAGATCCATAACAAAGATCAGATACAAAAACACTTTTTCACTGTATTGTGTATTTGTTTCTTTTCGTATCTGATTTTTGTTATGGAACGAAGCTGTACCCCTTAATTCATCATTTCTATATATGAAGACCAAGAAGAAATCTTATGAAGCAGTTTATTTTAATGAGATATCTCTTGAAATCACCTGAGGAAGCATCTGGTTTAAGTGCATCTAAGGATGCACTTGTATAGTATCCCACCTGTGAGGGATTGATGCCAGTTGGGTTGAAACATTTGTAGTGATCAATAAAGATTCTTGTATCTTCTGTGTCTCTCATTAATCACAAACATATATGTATGTATCTATCTATCTCTCTCTCTATATATATATATATATCTATATATATATATATATATATATATATATACATATATATGTATATTCACATATACATATATAAATATATATATGTGTATGTGTATATATATATATGTATTTATATATGTATATGTGAAATATATATATATATATACATATATGTATATGTCAGTGCGTGTCTGTATATCATCATCATCATCGTCGTTTAACGTCCGCTTTCCATGCTGGCATGGTTTGGACGGTTTGACTGAGGACTGGTGAACCAGGCTCAATCTGATCTAGCAAAGTTTCTGCAGTTAGATGCCCAGTATTAATCATGTTCTATGGACACAAATGTGTCTCCTGAGGCCTGCTGGTGCCTTGCAAACCATTTGGCAAATGGAACAAGTTGAGGACTCGGTTTGCTTGAGGGCTCGTGGATCATTTACTATGTGTTTTCTTGAGTGGACGGCAAGGCCGTCTTTGCTTCATGCCACAAAACCAAGAAGGGAAAGGTTTCCATTTAGAGGAGCAGTGTTTTGTTTGCATGAAGTTGGTCCTGATGTTGGAGTCAACTTTGCTCAAATCTTTGAACTGAGGAAAAGCGGGACTAGCACCAGGTTCTGGATTCTATTGCCTATATATATGTGTGTGTAACAGCTGCTGGACTGGATAACATGCCACCTGAAGTTTGGAAAACAAGAAAATTGAATGATATTGTGTTAGGCTTCAACAATAAGGTCTACAATGGAGGCAATATGGACAAATGGGCAGAAGACTGCATACTTCCATTTCCCAAGAAAGGCAATTTGGGTCTCACAAAGAACTACAAAGGTATCATTCTTACAACCATCACTGCAAAAATTTATAATTCATTCCTACTCAACAGGATTGAATCAGAAATTAAGTTTTGAAAAGAAATTAAAATAGCTTCAGAAAGAATAGATTAACTGTTGGATTAATACTTACAGTTCATCATCTTCTGGAAGAAGTAAAATCCAGAAATCTTGAAGCAGTATTACTGTTTGTTGATTTCTCAAAGGCTTTTAATTCCATCATCATGGTAAAATGGAAAAAATACTACCAGTCTATGGTATCCCTGAATAAACAATAACAGCAATTATGATGCTCTATAACAATATCAAAGCCAGAGTACTCCAGCAGTACATACTAGCACCTTTTCTCTTTGTGATCACTCTGGGCTATGTCCTCAGAACATCACTTGACAATCTAAACATCCTCAGTTCCACACTCGCAAAAAGAAGATTGATTGAACATCTGGGCCAAAAGATAACCAATTTAGACTATGCTGATAATTTAGCCTTGCCCTCTGACACAATATCAAACTCCACTCAATTACACCACAATCTAGAATTAGCTTCACATGATGTTGGACTTCTTGTTAATTCTAGTAAAACCAAGTTCATTGCTCACAATCAGCAAAGATGCATCTCCAACCTCAGTGGAAAAAATAAGTGCTAGGGTTGGCATGTTTAACTAAAATTCTTAGGCAGTTCTCCAGCATGGTTGCAGTCTAAAAGACTGAAATAAATAAAAGATACATACACACATACATGTGCACACTTGTTTGTTTGTATGTATGTGTTTGTGCCTCCTTGTCTTGTTATTAAGCAATAATTGTATCCTCACCCTCACATAAGCAGTGTTGTTCATTTCTAATCTTCTGTGTAAACTGGTCTGGCCATGGGGAAATATTACCTTGTTTGGAAATAGAAGTTGGCAACAGGAAGGGTGTCCAGCCATAGAAAATTATCATTCAATGAATTCTGTCTGACCCATGCAAGTGTGAAAAAGTGGACATTAAAATGAGGATGATGGTGATGATATATATCACAGATTTAGATAAATAAATGCTGACCACTAATGTGTGTTTGTTTAGGGATTTATTTGAATTAGTTTTTAGATAACAACAGAGAATCTAATTTACTTTTCATAGATTAAAACACATTTTAGCCAAGGTCTGTTGAACACTTCAACAATTTTCTCTATTCATAAGAATTAATTTTTTTTATTGCTATTGAAATACTTCTTATCAATTCCATTGGTAAAACTTTAAATGTACATTTGAGCAAAACCTATCACAATTTCCTATATATCCAATCTGCTAATGTTAGCTTACTATGTATGTAATTGTCTCTCTATCTTTTCTATAACTGTAACCTATCCTACCTACACAGTATCTGTCTGTCCATCCATCCATCTTAGCTGTTTTACTTCCAGTCATCCCTTGTATATATAAAGCCATTTTGCTATGAACACCCTTAATTTCTTCAACTTACCAGTCATAGAATTCTCTGAAGATTTCATTTTACAGCAGGTTTAACATTCAACAAACACTATTTCTTCTTCTGAAAACTGTATGAAAATCAATATCTTGTTTATGTGTATGAGTCATGTGTGTGTGTTTAAATCATGAACCATGTTTAAATTTTTCTCACAAAATACAGTCAAGTAACTTCTCAATTCAAATATATCTCAATAATCACTGTAAATTATTGACCAACCTTTAGAATTAATGATGTAGTATTAATTTATAATTAATTAATGATATATTTAAATTGTTGCGAAGTCAATGTAACTAGTAAAACTGTTTGGCACAACTTGTCATGCTTAATGTATTGTATTTTGTTCATCAATTCAGTATTGTTTAACCTATTTCTAGCTAGTTCTAACTAGTATAACAATTTTAGGAAAAATGAAAAAAAAAAAGCATTACTTTGGTAGAACTGTTTCATATATTGTGTGTATATTTAATAATTTAATACTACTTCTAACTAGTGGTACTACTGAATAACAAAAAAAAAAAAAACCTAACTTCAACTTCATCTGTGATATTTAAAAATTGTTTCTCAACAAAATGGTAAATGGTATATTTTTATTTGGATATCACAAACATTATGTTTTGCAATGTATCCCTTTTTTCCCCCTTTCATTAATAGATAAAAATCTAATTTTCTAATCATAAACTCAAACAATGAAAATATCAGTTAGTAAAGTTGATCTCCTGTACAGATAAAGCCATAATTATTTACTTTGTTTACCATTTCCCCAACTTCCAGGCTTTTTGAAACTCTTTCTCACTGTGTGTGTTTTCCATTAGTTCTGTTTATTTAGCTTTAATTTATGTTTTAACCCTTTTTTTAAAAAAAAATTTCTTTTAGTTTCCTTAAAGGTTTTTGTCCATTCATTCATTCATTCATTTTCACCACCCACTTATTCCTGTGTAGGTCAGGAGGGCAGAGTCCTCAGAAATGCTCTCCTGGGTGTCCTGATGAAGCAACCATCAGCATATAATCAAGCCAGATCTCTGAGTAAATCAAACTGAAGCCATAGATGTTATGGACATTATGCAACCATCTCACTTGTGGTCTAATTCTCCTACACTTCCTACTGGTTGGCCTTGATCGCAAAATCTTCCCTCTGATACTTTTCTCAAACATTCTAACAACATGTTTGTAGTACCAGAATTGTGACCTCTCAATATGGAGAAATAGTGGCTCAGCCTTCAATGGCCCACTGATTTTCAAGCTTCACACCTTATCATTTAAGTAATATTATTAGAGTGACCCTTAAAATGGCGAGCTGGCAGAATCGTTAGTACACCGGGTAAAATGCTTAGCTTCATTTCAACCATCTTTACATTCTGAGTTCAAATTCTACTGAGATCAACTTTTATCATCCTTTCAGGGTCAATAAAACAAGTACCAGTTGAGCACTGAGGTTGATTTAATCAACCTATCTTTCCTCTGAACTTGCTGGCCTTGTGCCAAAGATTAAAAGCATTATTAGAGAAACCCTTTAGAAAATCCCATTTTCATCACTTCAAGTGGCTACCCATAATTCTTGACCATAGATAAGGGTAAATTATAAAGTCTACTTAAATAAAATAAATTACAAAGTGTCTTTTTGAATTTTATTTTATTTAAATAAAGTCACAGTGCAAATTTTTATGAAAATAAATATTTATAAGTACTAGAAAGATATTTTAAATTTATACTTGAACTCTTAGACTTATTGATGTTCCTACACTAAAAATGATGGGAACAATATTTTTTTAAAGTTAATCTGATGAAGAGTAGCAATACTTGTGAACTTTGTAAGCTCTCTTAGATTGGTGAGACTGTTCTGGTCAATGCCCAGCCCGAGTAATTACAGATAAATATCTGCAGAAAAAATATGGATGATGGAGAAAGAATTGGAGTCTGGTTTGAATGCTTTGCAACAGAGTAAGTTCACAAAAGACACACAAAGACTCGGAGACCCCTTTCGGTCACAAATGACCATGGGATTGCACCTAGAAAGTTACCCTCTGAGACACAAGTCCGGGCAAGGTTGTTTATGGAAAACCAGCAGTCACCCATGCATACCAGCCTCCCCTCTCCATGCCACCGATGTTATCCAAGGGAAAGGCAAAGGCCGATACAGCTTGGCACCAGTGACGTCGCAACTCATTTCTACAGCTGTGTGAACTGGAGCAATGTGAAATAAAGTGTCTTGCTCAAGAGCACAACACACAGCCCGGTCCGGGAATCGAATTCACAACCTCACGATCGTAAGTTCGACACTCTAACCACTGAGCCATGCACCTTCACACACACAAAGACTATGAAATAAATAATCAGGGTTTTATTATTTAAAAGTTTGTAATAAATTTATCAGGATTTCAACAGACAAAAAATATATATATAAAGGTACATATATATTCTTGAAGAGTTTAGCATGACCTTTCTTCTTTTGAGCAAAACAGTGACAGGCTGATTGGTCAACCCAATTATCTAATAAAAATTAGTCATAGAATAATGTAAGAATTAGACTTACATTTTACTTTATTAGAATGATTATTTACTGCAGATATATTCAACTGTATCTGTTGTAATGACAATTTATCTGTTGTTTCATAAGAGAACTCAATTTGTTCTATGCTCTGATTACTAAGTTGCTTAAGAATATTTTGTCTAATGTATATTTTCCCTCAATATTTTGTTTATCTACATGCACATATTCATGTACACATGCATATATCTGGGTACTTATACAGACATCATCATCATCTTTTAATGTCCATCTTCCATGTTTGCATGTGTTGGGCAAACAGATCTGAAAACTGTATCATGCTCCAATCTCTGCTTTAACATGGCTGGATGCCTTTCCTTATGCCAACTGCTTTACAGTGTGTAATGAGTGCTTTTCTCAAGCCATCAGCACTAGTGAGGTTGCCATGCAATTCATAAGACTAAGACCCCCTTCAGTGGAATGAGATTGCTGTAGAAAGAAAGACAGCTTTATGCAAGCTAAAAGGTTAAAGTGTTAAAGAAGACCAGAACAGAGTTTTTACTATAGTAAATGTCAGGAAATATCAGCAAGAAGGAATGTACTGATTTGTTTTTGGTGGAGGTCAATATGCCAGGGAGTGAAACACATACTCTATACTTTCAGGACCATTCTCTGCATCATATGTAGAATGAAACAGTATCAAGTGATGAAACTGCAATAAGCTGCTGCTGACTCAGTTGTAATTTCAAATAGTACCTTCTTAACCAATCTGCCTGGCATTGTTCTCATCTGCCAGTTCAGACATTAACAAGATCAACCATTGTTGTTGCCTAAAACCACTTTTCAGCAAATGGGGTCTTGAAGGAGGTTAGTCATGTTCAGTCTCAGTCCTCTTTGACTATGCTATTCAGAATGGCCTTAATAAGAGAACCACACTCTTGATGGCATTGTTTCAGAATCAGTGAATGCACAAGGCCCAAATGAAAATCTAAAATGATTTCCCATTAAAAATTCAAATACCAATGTCAAACCAAACTCAGAAAATGCAGAACACTGAAAGTTGTAGAAAGTTACAAAGCTTCAAAACTGTACAGATAGCTGTGATCTCAGAAATTTCTTAACTGGAATAAAGCAAATGTTTGGCCTGTATGCACATAATGGGAAAACTCCTAGTTGCCAGCAACACCAGCATTCTGAAAAATCCACAATATGTTCTTGAACACTGAAAAGAGGAGCATTTTTTTTTTCATTGCTGAATTGAGATTCAACTGCAGAAACTTTCTTGAGAAATGTCCCATGTAATCCTGAAAAATTATTGATGAATGTACAACCATCCTTATGAGTGTTTGAAAATGATATGGACAATATGAAACCATGAAAATCTTCAAGTCCAGAGAACACCCCTCTTGAATTACTAAAAGAATGAGACCACCAAGCCTTTCTCTGCAGGAATACACACACATACATACCACATATGAAGAATCAACTTTAGTGTTGATTCCACATACGTAGTATGTGACTAGATATTTGTAGAGCGTATATTCAGTAAGTAGATGAAAGCTACTTCAAAAACCATTGTGAGATTACCACTTTCTCTCAATATTTACTGATTGCTTAAAAATACTGGATTTTGCTGTATCATGTACAATAGCTGTTTTTTGAACAAATTGAGTCAATAATTTTTTAGTTTTATATAAATGATCATTCAGCTAGTCCATGTAATTAGCCAGTCGTTTAATGACTTAAACACTAACTTGATTTTGCTCAAAGAAAACAGTGCCCACCAAGGTTTTAAATATCTACCATATATGTCAGTGTATAAAATGACTATGCTTATAATAAAACATTGGTAACTAATAATACCAAAGGCAGTGAGCTTAGCAGCATTTCTTCCAATTCTTTATGTTCTGAGTTCAAATCTTGATGAGGTTAAGTTTGCTTTCATGCCTTTGGAGTTGATAAAATGAAGTATCTGTCAAGTACTGGGTCAATATAATTGAACTGTCTGTTCCCTTCAAAATTACTGGTCATGAACCCCATAATGGACTGGTATCCCATTCTGGGGTAATGCTGTGATCTCAGTCATTTACATGTCATGGAAACCAGGTAACCAGCCTTATAAGGCCTAGGGCTCCATAAAAATGAAATTTTTAAAAATTACTAACACCTGCTGTCAACCATTATTCATGCTACTGTACATCACAGAATTTAAGTCATTTTTTCTAAATTTAAAGATCTTTATACACTGACATTTATGGCAGTTTATATCACAATATAACTATTTTAATAAGCACATGAGTTATTAAATATCCAAAACATTATAAACAGACATATCTTTAAGTGCTATTTGTGAACTTCACATAAAAATGCTTACATTATTTCTAGTTTTATTCAGTAGCTTGTTATTTTGGGTTGGCAACTAAGTTCCCGCCATTTTTTTAAATTTAAAGTTTTTAAAAGGTTTAATAAAAAATAACAACTAATTAATCAATAATGTATTCTCCCTTGTTGTTTACAACTTCTTCCCAACGTTCAACAAGATTTTTAATACCTCGTTGGTAGAAATCACCCGATTGATCCAACCAAGCTCTCAATTCTGCATCAGTATTGAACGAAACACCGCGCATAGCGTTTGAAAGAGATCGGAAAAAGTGGAAATCCATTGATGCCAAATCAGGAGAATACGGCGGATGTGGCAGCACTTCCCAGCCATGCATTTGAATAGCTTCCTTGGTCATATTGGCAATATGAGGGCAGCCGTTGTCGTGCAGCAGAAGAACTCCATGCTACCGATTTTTCTTTTGAATAGCCGTGTTGAGTCATTCCATCTGTTGAACATAGAGTTCCATGTTGACCGTTTGGTTCCGTTCAAGCAATTCATAATGGATAATCCCTTCCGAGTCCCACCATATGCCCAACATCATTTTACGTGAATGAAGATCTTGTTTCATGCGTAGTGTCACTTGTTTACCAGAGCTTAGCCATTCCTTATGCTGCTTCATATTGATGTACAGGCACCATTTTTTGTTGCCAGTAATGATTCGGTAAAGAAATTGTTGCTTGTGTCCATGAGTTGAGCGGTGACGAGCAAGTAAACCAGTGGAGATTGTGGCTCATTGATTTTTGTTGTTGTCACTTAAAGCATATGGAACCCATGAGCCATACTTCTGGACCTTTACCATCGAGTTAAGATGCTTCTCTATAGCAGTGTGGGAGCATTCCATTTTCTCTGCCAGTTCCCTTGTTGTTTGACGAGAATTTTCATGCAAAAGTTGGTTTAATCGCTCTTCATCGAACTCAACTGGACAGCCAGAACGAGGTGCATCTTTGAGATCAAAATTTCCATTTTTGAACTTGGTATACCAATCATGAGTGGTTCTTTCAACTATGGCACCCTCTCCATACACAGCACAAATGTCACGAGCAGCTTTTGCGGCCTTAAAACCTTGATTAAAAGCAAAAAGATGTTGAAAATGCTCATTTTTCTTAACATGACATTCCATTTTAATGATCTGAAAATAAACAAAAATTAACTAAAATTAACTAGAAAAAAAACAAAATAGATTCCAAAATTTAAAAATGCAATAAATTCCAAAATTTAAAAAAACGGCGGGAACTTAGTTGCCAACCCAATATATAATTTCTTATTTTTATCATTTATTTTATTGCAGAGAAGTTTTATTGATTAATCAACAGAATTGGTAGAGTGACAGACGAAATGCCTGAGTTTTGACTGTCATCTTTTTGCGATTAATAAAAATGTACCAGTAATATACTGAGATTGTTTTCCCTCCAGAAATTTGAGGCCTTGTGCCTATATTAGATATTCATCTGGTTTTAATTAACATTTTGAGATTTATAATATAGGCATTCAGATTTTATTGATATTTTTGCCTTCCGTTAAACAACAATGAATGCAATATTGTTGAGAATTATAATTTCCTTAGTCAGTATTTAAGGACCAAGACATCATCTAAACTGGAATATCTTCTGAATAATCCTTGTTAGAATCACTACAGTTCTTAAGTTGTAGTGATTATTAGGTTTCCATGCTGCTCTTTTGATATATTTTTAGACATACATATTGCACCAGTTCCTTGTAGTTGTGAATGTACAGATTTACCACAATCACTGTCATATCTAGATGAACAAATTCCAGACTTGAAATTTGACATATTGAGAATTAGTTTTGTTTTTGCTTAAGAAAAATAGATATTGACAAAAGGCATTTAAGAAGTTAGTTATCTTTTTTATAAACTGATATTAAGTTTATTATTCAACTTTAATGCTCTGCAATCTTTTGGTTTGACTGGAACATCAAAATCTTAGTTTAAACATATTATTGCTTACTAACCATTTGCTCACAAAGTGTTACATTTGTGTATGCATCTTTACACACACACACATACATATTTATATATATATACATATATATATATATATATATATATATATATATATATATATATATATATATATATATGGAATGCACCCAGTATACATCTAGAAAGACTATAAACTCAAGTGAGGACTTGATATTTGATTATGTAGAGTTTACTTTATTTTGACAGCAAGAGGACTCACAAACAGCTTTTCTATTTCATGGGTCTAGTTGAGATATATTTATGCATGCACATTTCCCAACAACATTGACAACTAAAGCCACCTTAAAACAATTATCCTTAAGATTCATTGTACTTCCTGAAATAATCAATCTTTGCAATGTCACTAAATTGTTTCTCAATAATTGTTTCACATTTTGCAGATTGTTGACAATGTCCATTTATCAAGAAATTCATGGAAAATCCAAACAAAATGTTATCAACTGATATTGTTTATTACATTTCCACTTAGATTGAGGTACCCTTCTATGCAATGGGGTTTAATGATGCTGATGATCTACCAAGTAGCACCTTATTGCTGCTGTGTTTAATATAAACCCTGCTCACATAAACTAACATCTATTATATCTTTTGTCACCAAGGTGAAAAGTGTATTTTCCATTTATTATGTTTTGAAAAGCCTAAATGTCAATCAATAGGCCATTAACTATTCAAAATAATTTATTTTAATTGTGAATCATTTGTTTATATCAACATTCATTCCCCAAATACAACATCTGCAATAAAACATAGACAAACTTGTCTATCAATCCCAGCTTAGAAATTCATTAAGTGAAATATTAAATGTACAATCTCCATAGTTATTTGACTTGCAATCACAGTGAAAGATCTTTGTCATTTATGATGTCTACCCCATTTGATATTATTAGTAATTTGTTTCAGATGGCAGCTCAGTATATATGTGAAAAATCATAAGAATATGGCAGTTTGAATAATGACTGATTAAGTGAATGTTCAAAAAAATAACTTCATTGGGGGTGATACAAATATGCACTTTACTGAGTTAACTGCATATTATTCTTTAAAAAAAAAACCTTTGTCCCATTATCAAAATAACATAAATGTATTTTTGAGTACTTCCAAGGCACAATTGTGAAAACCTGTAGAATTACCAAAATGTTATTGAAACATCAATGATTAGTTAACTGCCATCTTCACCAATTTGTTACTCTTAAATAATCCTGAGAAAGTTCTTGCTTTTATAATCATTAGTATGGTAACCCAGTCTAACAGCTGTAGTTGTTCTACATATCAACATTGCAAGTATATAATTGGTCTTCTTTTTTTGATATTGTTTTATAAAGTCTTGGTAAATGCTTTTTTTTTTTTTTTTGGTAGGGAATAGTAAAAACAATTTTGATAGGTTAACACATACAATAGAACTTTTATTATAAAGCATTGCAAACATTTCAGTTAAGCAATTTTACATTTATGGAAATTACTTGTTTAAAGGATTTTGTGAAAACACTTTGATTATGAAAAAAGATAAGAAAAAAAATTATATTAGATTATTAGTATTATTTGTAAGAGTAGTGAACTAAAGATAATATTCCATAACTGAATTTGAGGAAAAGAATGGTTTCTTACATTAGTACGAAGCCTGAAATGGTTCTATTTGTTTTTTAAGATAAAATTATGAGAATCATGACATTCATGTCTTTCCCACAGATGATTCGCAGGCTCTAAGTGTCCAGCTCATTTGTTTATTTATGTCTGGCAAACAATAAAGCAATTAATTACAAGTTTCTAACTCATCAATTATTTAACTGCATTTGTGACAAGGGAGAGTTTGTAACTTGGTAAAGAACAAATACAAGAGACTTTGTTCAGAGACTACCAGTTTTGTTTTTCTTACCAATATATAATCACCATAACATAGAAACCTACATACTTATGGGTTTTCATCTAATAAATTCCATACACAAGGCATTAGTTAACCTAATGTTGTTGTAGACAATAAAGGTGTCACACAGAAATCAAAGCTGAAACTATGTGGTTGTGAACCAAACTTGTAATTCCCACAGCTAAACCTGTGTCTATTGTATACTTTTCACTAGAAAATGTCATCAAAGAATAAGACTTCCTCTGCATAGTTTCTTATTTCGATGAGTCTCTTTATATCATCATAGCCACTTAATTTAGTCAAAGGTTGTAATGTTGCTTTCTTGAAGTGATTATCACAGCTATATGGTTTACAGGAGACATGGCATTCCTATACCACTGACAATGTTAAAATTTTTTCCATCTTATATAATCAGCAATGTATGATTGGGCACAACATGCTACTGGTGTACTGAAAATATGGGATTAACTCCTTGAAACATACATAAAGGAATACAAATATCAAATTTTTTTTAGCATATATATAGGTGTGGTGAATAAATTGTCGTTTAAATTACACAAAAATGAAAAATAACAGACATCTCATTTTAATAGATATATTTACCAAAATTACATAAAACTATCTAGAAATACTGAAGAGTAAATTCATTCAATAAAATCGTCATTGGCTTCAACCACAGCCTCTAGACGACTTCGGAATTTCCTGCAACTCTTCTGGACGGTCTCCTTGTTTAAATTAGTGAATGCTGCCATAATCCTTGCCTCCAGTTCATCTTTACTGTTACAAGGAGTTTTGTTTGTTTCTCGCTCAACTGTGCCCCACACATAATAATCAAGGGAACTGCAGTCTGGGGAGTTAGGTGGCCAGATGTTAGGGGTGATGTGGTCACAGAAATTGCCTGACAGTCATGATTGAATTCTCGTGCTTGTGTGGCATGGTGTAGAGTCCTGTTGCCAGACATAGTCTTCCAGCAGCCAGCCTCTTGACCCAGGGCAGCACTACCTCCTCCAGGCACTTCATGTAGGCCTATGAGGTTGTGTAGGAAGATGAATGGAGGCATAACGTTGCCATCTGTAGTGATCGCTCTAAACACCATGATGTTGACTGGATGTTTGATTTTTATCACTCTCAGTACATGTTTTGGGGACACAGCAAACACTCTGAAATGTTTGTATTGGAGTTTCTGGTGCAAATGCCAAGCAGTACAGCATGTCATTTCCAAATTTCTGGCAGAGTGAATTGTGTCATGGTGCTGTTTTTCTCAGTGCCCAACTGACCCTACTATACTGTGTAGTCGACAAAATCAAAAACAAACGATGCACATGCATGAAATTAAAAATATAAAATGGCAACAATTTACCCATTGTACCCTGTGTGTGTAATTAATTATATATATATATATATATATATATATATATAACTATAGAAAATAAACAATTGTGCTTTAGTTTGATCACACCTGGCAATATCTTCTCCAAACCTTATTACATTATCAAGAGGTTGTGATTTTATATGTCATTGTATGTAAAACTTCTTTCATTAAATTTTTACTGTTATTAAGAGAAATAATTAGAAACCTTTAAAACTTGGGGTGCAGTTTTGTTTGCACTATAAAAAGAAAAGAAAAACATTTAAACAGAAAAATCATTGAAGGGACCAACATTACTTGCAATGTATGCTACTTGTTCATGTTACCTTATGACTGGGTATTGTTTTATATTGAAACCTTGGGTCAAAAGATATTAGAATTGTTCACGCTTTGTCTGGTCATTAAAACTGCACTTTCTTCAATAATTATTTGTATTGTAAACAGTTGTTTGCTAGGGGAAAAATATTTTTTAAAAAGCTTATTTTCTGGTATATTTTTCTTTAAATCTATGAACGAATTTAAATTTTAGTAGTAAAATCTTAAAGCTGAAATATGATCTTTGAATTTTTTTCAAACTGGCCAAAACTAAATCATGTGGAAAGCTTGACAAAAAAGTGTTAGACTGTGCAGTTTTTGTGATTCACATTCTATTATTTAATAATGGCAAAGAAAATTTATCCCCTATTTTTATTTAGAAACCTATGGGCCCTCTCAGTTCTTAATTTTACACACTTTGTAGCAATCATGAAATAAAAGGAAATCTTTATCTTTTATATTTTGTGTTTGTATTTTTCCAATCTTTCAAAAAGTGATTGATTACCAGAACTTTGGAAATCAATGAACATCACTGAATTCATATGAGAAGCTACAAACTTTATCGATGGCTTCCAAATAATTTGCATTCAATTATACTGACGTTTAAGAAATTTTCTATTTATTACTATGTTTTAAAATTTTTCCATTAATCTATAACTCCAAAAATCATTCGTCTCTCTTTATCCCTCAAGGTACGCACAATCATTCAATACCCGTGTTCTCAATTCAAAATTCTGGATTATAGAATAAGGTGATGGCAATCAACCAGATCTTTTGAATGAAACTGAAAAATCTGAACAGTTTAAATAATTACATATCAATTAGTTTTCTGATAGTTGTTAATAGGGTTTTGTGTTAAATGTAAATGGATGAAACCCACTTCTATACTGCATAGCTTGTTCTTTGCTGTGGAGCTTAGGTGTTTGGTGAATATTGTCACTTTCTTGAAACACAAAGTTTGTACCTACCATCTAGCTAACACATGTCCCCTTTAGGCTGGTCTTTGTCCACTTGATCTAAAATTAGAATTTAGGTCCTTACCTTTAATGTGATAACAAAAAATATACTTTTGAAATGTTATATAACAGATTGATGACATACCCCACTGTTATGATAACAGTTTTACTGGAAGAAATAGAGAAATTACTATTTATTGTAAATATAATAAATAATTAGGTTTGGGATATTTTTTTTTTCAAAGATTGTCCTGAATCAGAATCAATCATATTTAATGAATGAATTTAATTTCTATCAGAAACTTTCAATAACAGAAAAAGAAAATGAAACAAATAGTATTTATTAAAATTATATCTTTAATAGGCTGAGCAATAAAAATAAACATTTCAGTTTTAAGGCAAATTATACATTTATAAAATCAAAAAGCATTTCTTCTTCAAATATTGAAAAATGCTTTATAGTAAAATAACTCACCCTAAAATAGCCTGGAAAGATATTTTCAAATGAAAGGTTTTTATTGCTTTTTTTTTTTCAATCAATTTCATTCTTTTTTTTTTGTACCAAGTCCAAAATGTTGATAGAGAAAAACCAAAATTTACTTCAATCTACTAATCACAAGCAGATTTTTCTTTCACAAATTTTTGATTCCACCACCACAATTTCTAAATGACCAATATCCTGGTATTATTTCACTATTTGAAATATTATGCCGTTATGAATTTAAACAGAAACTCCTGTTTTCTCTCAACATACATCTGGTTGGAGCAGTGCATTAGAATCATGGACAGCTTCAGTAAAAATGTAAACTGCATCACAAATTTGGCACTATGAAAAGTATATGGAAAGGAAATTTTTTTTCTTTTTTAATGATTTCATAAAAATGATAAGCTGATTTAAAACAGATCAATGATATATAATTTAACTTTTGTTTTTTTTTATTGGAAAAATAAGTGAAAAATGTTATTTTAAAATACTTTTTTCTATAACAGATACGTAGTGTGTGTGTGTGTGTGTGTGTGTGTGTATACACATTATTACTTTGTTTTCATTGAGCCATTTAGAAAATATTTCATGGTAATAATAATCCTTTCTACTATAGGCACAAGGCCTGAAATTTGGGGGAGAGGATAGTCGATTTCATCAACCCCAGTGTTTCACTGGTTCTTAATTTATCGACCCCCAAAAGGATGAAAGGCAAAGTCGACCTCAGCAGAATTTGAACTCAGAATGTTAAGACAGATGAAATACAGCTAAGCATTTTGTCTGGCATGCTAACATTTCTGCTAGCTTGTCGCCTTGTTAATAATAATTCTGTTTATGATTCATTGCTAACTTTTTGGAATCTTAGTAAATGGCCCTAAGATAATTTACTCTACTGCGAAATATTACGAAAAATCTTGCATAAGTTGATAATTTGTTCTAAATTCTACAGTAGATATGTAGAGTATGTTATTAAAATGTTTGTAGATATGCTAGTTTATTCAAATCCTTATTTATTTAATAAAATTAAATCATTTATTTGAATGAGAGTTCTCTACCCAAAATGTTAAAACCCATCTCTCAAGACATGATATTACTTTATTTTAAGAATTCTACAAAATGCTTGTGACCCTGAGGTACCTGCTGATGATATAGAAGGGTTTCCAACATTGTGATGGGTTCAAAAGATGAGCTTGCAATATCTCTGAGTAGTTCCTGCAGTTTTTGCATGGGTCAAGCATCCGATGTTTATTTCACCAGCCAGTAATAAGGCTTGGTATCTTGTCTTATCTAGTGTGATTCATTAATCAAAATGTCTAAATTCCACATTTATTTTTGTACAAAATACACAAGAGAATAAAGAGAAACAAAAGTCAATAAAACTTAAAATAATCTTGATTTCCATAATTTAATAATACAATCATACAATATATCCTTTACCTCCAACATATTTTAAATTAACAGTTTCAGATTCTTATTGTCAAATTTGATTTCCTCTCATAATGGTTTCTAATTAAGGTACGAGACCAACAAATTTTTAGGGGAGCAGGCTAGTTAATGTGACCCTCAGTACTAAACTGGAATTCTAGTTCATCTCCTCAGAGTTGAACTCGGAACATAAAGAACTAAAAGAAATACTGATAGGTATTTTGTTTGATGCTCTAACCATCCTGCTACCCATTAAATTATTAACAGTTTACACAGTTTGAATTCTGACATTGATAAGGCCACTACATATTTATAAGATAGGAGGATGTCAATAGTACTTATATATCAACCTCATTTCCATGTCAACTCTGGAAGGATGAAAGGTGAAATTTGCCTCATACATTGTATGTAAAATTAACAACAAAAGAAAATATTTTAATTATTATGTCCTCAGTATTAGCCTCATTAGTTATGCAAAATATATTCAATTTCATTGTTTCAAATGATTGTAAAAACAAGATGTCTCATGGAAAATCTCGAGCATACTGAAACAGCATCCTGTTACACCTCTTGTTTCAGTTTTAAAAAAATCACTAACACCTTTGTAATATTTTTAATTAAACATACTCGGTGAGTATCAATTAATTTTGAAAATAACCAAGAATTTTTAAGGAATTTTGTAAAATAATTTCTCTGTTACTGAGCTAGTACTTGAAATATGATTTAGCAAAAGTTCTTACCTAAAATTAGGAAGCAATGTTTTAAAATAAGTATTAACACTTTAAAATGAATGGTTTGTGTTCATGGAACCAGAGGTAGCCTCAGGCTGCTTGATATCAAAAGAGCAAAAGACATTACCATCAATATAGTTTTAACATCCACTTTTCCATGCTCACATGAACTGGATGAAATTTATTGAAGCAGATTTTCTATGGCTGGATGTCCTTCTTTTAATATATTTCCTTCCATTAGAATAAAGGCATCAATTGACATAATACACACACACATATTTGTGCAGCAGTGGCTGTCTTAACCCTTTAGCATTCAGATTACTGTGAAATGTAATACTTATTTCACATTGTTTTGAACTAAACATGCATTATCTCATAGCTTCGAGATTTTGATGATGTGATTGTTTATTTGTAGAACGACATTGCAGGGTGTGTGAGATCATATCTGTCTCATTTGAACATAAAACAGATGGGATATTTTGGCTGGATATAGCCAGTTTAAATGCAAAAGGGTTAAGGCATGGGACACACTGGTCAGTTACCCTAGTGCAACATGGGTCTATGAGCCCAATACTAATTTATGCATGCTTGGCTCATCAAATGCATATTTATAGGTCTTAGTGAATTGCTTAACCAAGGGGCAGATAATACTGTATAAAAAAGACCCAGGTGTGCATGTGTTTGTGTTTAGTCTGCAAATGGAAGAAAACTTTTATCTTTAGTTTTGTTTTATTTTCATTTATTTTCCTCATGAATTCTATATAAAAAATGCCAGAAGATTACAGTCAACACTGAAGACCATACAATAGTTTTAGAAGTCAGCTCTAAAGTAACTTTAGAATATATTTGGCATTATCAGAAACAAACTATCCAGATAACTCTATTTGGCTGCATGTATTGATCATTTCAGTGATATTTCAAAGTAAATTTACTCAAATCATTTATTTTGAGGATAAATTCAAAAGCAAGTCTTACAAGTATTCAGAAAGTTTAATAGAATTTTAAAGTGATTAAATAGTTTGCAAACCAAGTGTTCTTCCACAAACTTATAAATTAGAAAAATTCCAGTTAACATAAGTAGGGTTTGACAATTATAAATCGCTGAAGTTCATTACTCAGTGACGTCAGCTGCATGAAAAACAATGTACCAAGCTTCCAAAAGCTAATTTATTATAAACTGAGGAAAAGATATAATATTAGCTCAGTGATTAATATACTAATATGTACAAGGGACAACTCTGGACATGTTTTGGTCTTATTTAGACCACTTCAGCAAAGCATACACTTCACTATACCAGCTGAAGTAGTGATGAAGTGAATCACTAAGCAGGTGTTAAAAAAAAACATATTTGAAAAAAATTTGAAACAAAACATACTTGATTAAATACTAATTGTACACAATCTCTAAAACATACAAGAATTTCTATATGTAACATCCGTATTGGGGAAAAGGCTATATAGAATTGTTTAACATGTATGAAGTTTTATTAGTATAAATCATTAATATTTTTACTAGTACTTATAACTAAGAATAATAATCATCATTAGTACAAACCTTAAAATTATATTTGCTGTATCCATTAACTTTTAATTCTATTTTTTTTTAAGAAATACTTTATGAAGAAATGGTTATTGATGAAAAAAACTATTTCAATTTATAAAAATAAAATCTTGCTCAAGAGCAAATGTTTTCCTATCGTGGCTCGGACTTGATATATTTTAATTTCAGCCATGCAGACTTAAATTGTAGTCACAGGCTTTTGGAATGATCTCCCTTTAAAAAGTTTTATTCAATGAAACATTTTTCTTTCTTTCTATATATAATGTATACATACATATGTGATATTTTAAGGTTGCATATTAAAATCTAGTTAAGACTTGTTCTATAAAAATATGAACCTCAAAGTTTCTGCAAATCAGGTATGAAATGGTCAATTGAGGTGTGTTGTTAGTAGATCCAGTTAGAAGGGACCCATTGTGTTTCATTGCTGAGTTCATCAATTGCCTCGCGTAATGACTGGTACGACTGATTGAAGTCATCATTAATAATAATCAAGTCAAAATAGCTTTTATAAACTTGTTCTATCTGCATGCTTTCATCAACCATTCCTAGAAAATCTTCCTCCTGTGAATTACAGAAAAAAAAAAATTCATTAGCAATCTGATTACTACATCTAAATATATCAAGACATCAAAATTTCACAAAATAAAAACACAAAATTACAAAATACAAACCATTTATTTTACTCAAACTACACAGGTTTCCCTACATCTTTTACCCTTACTTTTACAATTTACTTTTACAATTACTGAATTGTGGGCAATGCTGGAGCACCACCTTGAAAGGTTTAGTTACACAAACTGACTCCAGTACTTATTTTCTAAGTCTGGCACATATTGGTCTCTTGTTGAACCATTTAAGTTATGGGTACAAATACAAACCAATAGTCAAGTGGTGGGGTAGGGCAAACACAAACACACAGAATGGGCTTCCTCACAGTTTCTTCTTATCAGATTTAGAAGTTATTAGTTGGTCCAGGAGAGCTATAACTGAAAACACCTGCCCAATGAGCTATGCAGAGGAACTAACCAAAAACCACATGGTTGCAAAGCAAGTTTTTTTTAGTCACACAGCCATGCCTGGTATAGTTAAGGTTATTTTGGAGCTATAGAGTTATTTGCTTGACAAATATCTGCCACAGCCTCAGGTTGACAAAAGTCTTGTGAGAAAAACTAGATAGACAGAAACTGTGTAGAGGCTCAGAGGGACAGTTCCTGTCCTTGGGTGGAAAGTACCCAGCTCACTTTTTGGTACCCCTTTCATAATAGGCCACAGTTGGTTCTAGGATACAAAACAATCCATTTTAAAGTGATACTGTCTAAATTCATCTCTTATAATAACTCAAGAATATTTTGTTCACAAAAGATTTACTCTTTTGCGGATTTCAGTCATTGTATTACCTCCATGCCAGAGTACCTTCAAGGTTTTTAAGCAACCATATTGACCCTAGTATTTATTATATCTTTCATAATTGAAAGCATTTCAGACACATCTCCAGTCTCAAGACAACGTCTTCCTATCAATCTAAAAGCTCTTTGACCCTTTTGATACCAACCCACCTGAGGCCAATCTTGGCTCTGTGGTACAAACATTTTGTTTTCTAGAGTTCTGAATTAAGATCTTTCATCAAAATTAATTGCGGTAAAGACAGTATCACAACAGAAATATGATAACAAGGGTAGGGTCCATAAGTTTGTCCTTTTACTAAGTCATGTTGAAAGTGAATTCAAACCTTTATTTGATGACTTATATCAGGAGTTTTCAAACTTTTTGACTTGCGAACCCCTTTATATTTCAGGCTTTACCTTAGGGACCCCCTTATAAACGCTTATGAAATTTACACATAAATATTTACTTAAAATAACATATATTTCTACATTTATTTATTTAACAGTATTTAACAAATAGGTTTATTGTCAATTAAAAGATTTCGATTAAAAAACATATATAAAATCAAATTGCCCATAAACAATATTTGCTGTCCACGGACACCCTTTCTTGTCCTTGCGGACCCCTTGTGGTCTGGGGACCACAGTTTGAAAACCCCTGACTTATATCATCTAAAAGCAAATGTAAATCCTCTGATATAGTAGTTACATCAATGTAACCACTGGACACTGGCTTCATTATGAGGTAAAGAAGGTTGCTTTTCAACCTTGTGATTCTAGGTTCAATTTAATTGAACAACACCTTGATCAGGTGTTTTCTACCATTGCCATTGGTTGACCAATGTTTTATGAGTGGAACTTGAATGGAAACAATGTAGAAGACCATCATACCCTGTGTGTGTGTGTGTGTGTGTGTGTGTGTGTGTTTGTGTGTATGGTGCAATGCGTACATGTACATTGTTTTTGAATTTGCCAACTACACAGTATAGTAGGGTCAGTTGGGCACCATCTGTAAAAAAAAACAGCATCATGACGCAATTCACTTTGCCAGAAATTTGGAAACAACATGCTGTACTGCTTGGCATTCATGCTGGAAACTGCAATATGAACATTTCAGAGTATTTGGGTGTCAATCTATGGACATGTACCAAGAGTAATAAAAATCAAACATCCAGTCAACATCATGGTATTTCGAGTGATCACTAGTGATGGTGTTGTTATGCTTCCATTCATCTTCCCACACAACCTCAGACTCAACACAGAGGCCTACATCAAGTGCCTGGAGGAGGTAGTCTGCTCTGGGTCAAAAGGTTGGCTGCTGGAAGACCCTATGTCTGTCAACAGGACTCTGCACCATGCCACACAAGCAAGGAGTACCAATCTTAAGTAAAAATATGTACTAGGGTCACTTTGTTGAACTAAATTCTTCAAGGTGATGCCCTAATATGAGCGTAGTCCAATGACTGAAACAAATAAAAGATAAAGGATAAGTGCCTGAGCAATGAAGTTGCAAACCTTAATCTTTTAGCATTTAAACCAGCCATATCCAGTGAAAATATTCTACCCATTCTCTGTTCAAGGTCACCAGATCTTACCTATCACACCTATCTTACACGGTCATTCTAAAAATAAACAATTTCAACATCAAAATCTTGAAGTTATAAGGTAACGCATGATTAATTCAAAACAATGTGAATAAATTAGCATTACATCTGACAGCACCTGGATGCTAAACAATTAAAATATTTTTTTATAACAAAATATTAAGCAGGGAAACTAAGCTATGTAGTGACTTTTGCAATGCAATAATTATTCTAAGTATAATTGTTTTAAAGAGGATGACCTCAATTCAAAAATCAATACAGATGAGCATTTATATATGTGAATAAGACAATAATAAACTTACAGTTTTTAACTCCATACGTCCCTGTGAAAATAAAAAAGAAATATCAGTATAATCTCAGAATAGTTAAATTATGTTATGTTGTTTAATTAATTTTAGAGAAAAAAAAATTTACAGATTTTGTTGGCAATTATTATAACATGTCAAGATACTGGTATCCCAGAATCCCTTGCATCAATAAGCCAATTGTGTTATGAACATAGTCATCATAAATGGGTGATACATAACATACATAACAGCAACTAGCACATTTTATGTTGGAAGCTGCCAGGATGCATTAAGAATAAATATGCTAGTCAACATTTATTATAAATCTTGTATATGATGGGCTTCCATACAATGCATAGGTCAAAGATTACAAAAATTAGTTTAATGACTAACACTTACTCTGTAGCCTCTAGCTTGTTTACCAAGCTCATGCATCTCTCTTAACACATCTGCACTTGGAGCAGCTATGAACACAATGAAGGGTAAAAATTCTGCAGTTTTCAAAATTTTCAAAGACTGAAAAACAGAAAATTGAATTAAAAAAAAAAAATAGGAGTATTTTTCATCATAGAAGTTATGTGAGATCTAAATAAAGTAGAACTTGATGTTTGGGTAGCACCAAAGGACAAAAAACTGGAACAAATGCTATAAGGAATCAAGCAACAAGCTGTAAATATAATTATAGCAGCAAATTGTAAAATACAATTATTGTAAGACAGAGAAACTTCTAATAAAAGAATTAAATTTTAACAATTATTTGTGCTTTATTACTACAGGCAATACATCACAGCTAGAATAAGATAAGATATTTTCTTTAATAAAGTTTAAAATTTATTAATTCAAATTCATTTGTAAATAAAACAGCCTCGAAATTAGAAAAGAAAAATGCTTTATCAGAAGACATATTTGATAACTAACAGTTTGGAGATGATAAATATATAATTTTATGAAGATGAATTTCCTGAACACAGAATGTGGATACTGTTGGCTGGTAGCTGATATCATAGTCAAGGGTTGACCAATATCTTGTGACAATTGAGAGGTAGAAACTGAATTTGGTCATGTATGTGTGTGTGCATGTGTGTGTTTGTGGGAATGAGTTTGTATATCTGTCTTCATTTGTAGACAGAAATACAAACTCACTTTATACACAAAACCTCACATTCACATGGTGTCACTGCATTTGACATCATGTTGTTCAACAGACAAGGAATATCCCTATGGGGAACACTACCTTGGTGGGAGTTGATGTCAAGAAGGGCAACTAGCTGTAGTAAAATTTGCTCGAGCATAGTCTCATTTGACCCATGCAACATGGAAAAATGGATGTTAAAACAACAATAATGAATCTTCAGAACAAAGAGTAACAAGATAGGAATTAAGTTCATTTCCTCAACCTAGTCATATATATATCTGTACACAGGTGTGTACAAATAGATGTGTATGTATGTATGTATGTGTGTATAAATAAATAAATATATAATACACACACACACACACACACAAGGTCTGATCACAAAGCATCAGGACTGGAGCTACAGAAAGAAAACTACAAAACAATTTGGCATTTAATCTCCTTTGAAGTAGTCCCTTTCTGAAGCTACTTTATCCAGCATTGCTTTGACAGATTCATTCCTGGAACTTTTTAGGGGATAGCAAGCAGCTACCTCACTGTTTTCTCTTGGATTTCCTCGACATCTTGAAATCTTGTTCCTTTCAAGTGGGATTCTTTTCAAGCCTTGGTTTCAGGGTCAAAGTCTAGACCCACAATTTGTTACCTGTTACAACCATTTTCAAAACATTGTCTTCCTTGACACAATCAAAGAAATCCTGTGCAGCCAAAACCTTATCTTCTGTTTGAGATTACCAGTCTACACACTACTTCCAAGCGTGGCTATAAACAACAGAAATAAGCAAGAACATTATAACTTAGTGTGAGAGTTCAAGGTCAATCTGTGCCAAGTGGCTTCACTTTGTGTACCTTAGCTCCATGACTACAGGATCAGTCTCAATACTTTTTGATCATACCTCATATATATAAACCTCACTAACTTCACCTCATTATCTTTGTTACCAACTCCATTAACCCTTTTATTATCATATTTCTATTTAAATATTCTGCTTTTGTTTCAGTTAATTCTGGAAATAATGATGGATTTAGCAAAATAACTGTCATTATTAAGCTGAAATTTTGCTGGAAGGTTTTAATTTAAAACAGGAAGTTTGTGTCAGACAATAAAGGATGTTCTCAAATGGGTTAGTATCAAAAGGATTAAGAGAGCTTAAATAGGCCATGGAAATACACTACTTCCTCATAGGTAAACAAATAAAAAGACAGCTGGCACATCTTGAATATATAAAAGAACTAATGTATTGGTTGCCATCATTGTTTTATGGCTGTGCTGTAGTTGTATTAAGTGGAGTAAATGGAAAAAAACTGAGGAAGGAATGGAATGATAAAAGACTAATGACAGGGTGTCTTGCAGTTGATTTTTTAAACAAACAGCATGCAGAACAGACATAGAATAATGATGATAGTGATACTGATATATATATATATATATATATATATATATATATATAGATATATAGATATATATATAGATATATAGATATATATATATATATATATATAGATATATAGATATATATATAGATATATAGATATATATATATATATATATATATATATTTCTTATACTCTTTAACAAAATATTTACTACCAGTGAGGGTGCAATGCCAGCTGGTTATGGTGTTGCACTCATGATTGCTAGATCATGGTTTCAATTCCTGGACTAGGTGGTGCATTGTGTTTTTGAGTAAAACACTTCATCCCACATTACTCCAGTTCACTCAAGTGTAACTGAGTAACCCCACTCCTCATAACAAGCTTGCATCCCATTCAAGGGGAATGTAATCTTGATCACTCATACACCATGGAAACCAACCCTATGCATCCTGGATCTTGAGACAGTAAATATCCAAAGATTAATGGATGGTATTTTGTACTCTCTTTATCAATGTCTCTTACCGTAGGGTTGACATCTAAAACACACATCTTTGAAGACTGGATAACATCAATTATTGTATCAATCTTGGTGCCATACAAATTGCCATTGTATTCGCCATGTTCAAGGAATTTCTCATTTCTTATTTCTTCTTCCATTACTTCTCGTTCCATGAAATAGTAACCTTGGCCATGTTTCTCCCCATCTCGGGGAGCCCTAGAAGTATCTGGAAACCAAAAACAGAATAGAAATTAAATGCTAATTAATTAATAATTATCCTAAAATGTTGTTCTTAAACCCAAGTCACTTCTAATCAAAGAAACCTATGAACAAAGACATTCCAGATGTAATCACCAATGTTCCCTCTAAACTGTGCATTTGGAAATAAGCACGTCTTACAACTAGGAAAGAAAAAATGTGCACATATTTTGCAGAGGAAGATAATTTGCACACAGGTAAAGTTCTGCACATCTATATATATCCAGTGGCTACCATTTCTGTCTTTCTTAACTTATTGCCACTTTCTGCTGCATCTTTTAACCTTGTGGTGCACCTGAGCACAGCATGCATTAAGCTCAAACCCATTAGCATGCTGGACAAAATGCTTAGCAAGGTCAACTTTGCCTTTTATCCTTTCAAAATCAATAAAAAATAAGTACCAGTTGAATACTGGTACTCAACAATTTCAGGCTTTGTGCCTATGGTAAAAAGGATTATCATCATCATAATTCCCATGAAGAATTAGTGTGATAGTGTGTCCATCCAACATGCTTCCATAGATACTGTTTGACAAATTTCATTCACAAGGCTTCAGTTAAGCTGAAGATATGGTAGAAGACATTTGCACAAGGTGTTGAGCAATGGGATTTAAATCATAACCTCATGGTTGAGAAGTCAAATTTTTAACCACTTGGGCCATCCCATTAGGTAAACACACACATACACATACAACACAATTTTTTCAAAATTTACTAAATTAGAGTTCAAATGTGTTATTAATAATTTAATGCATCCAATTATAATTGGTTGCATTGACAAAATTAAATTTGAAGACCAATAAACTTTGCTTGCAAAGACCTGTTGAAGCAAGTGAAATCAAAATTGCTGACATGACCGATGACAGCACTGCCTGATTGGCACTCATGCCAGTGAAATGTTAAAAGCACCATCCGAGCATGATCATTGCCAGGGCCGCTGATTGGCTACCATGCCATTCGAGTGTGATTGTTACCTTACTGGCACATGTGCCGGTGGCACGTGAAAAACAACTTTTAAGTGTCGCCGAACTAGCTCCATGCAGGTAGCATGTAAAAAATACCTTTTGAGCATGGTCATTGCCAGATTCACCTGACAATGAGTGGCAGGCGTTAGTAAGGGCATCCAACTGTTGAAACTTTGCCAGATCAGATTGGAGACTGGTGCAGCTTTCTGGCTCGCAAGTCCTCAGTCAAACCGTCCATACCTATTGCCAGCATGGAAAGTGGATGTTAAACGATGATGAAAGTTTACTGTTTAAATTCTAAAACAGAAACATTGCAAAAACAAAACACACTGTACATGTTTACATTAAAATAAAATATTAGAATGAATATAAAGAGCTTAGGAAAGAGAAAGAAAATATGATAATCATCTTGTATATTCTCTATATAACTACACCAGCATTTTGTTGAAATGTAAACGTATTCACTGATCAATTCCATGTTAATAATGGATATAATTTAATAAATAAATTAACAGATTTATACAGATTCTCATAAATACATTAATACAACATTGATCAAAATACACCTTCTAGATTTACTGAAATAGTCTCAAAATTTTTTAGAACAGATTTTAATTGCTAATATATTGTGTACATACACACATCTTCACATATACATACATGCACACATATCAATATAGGGTTGGATTTTGATGGTGCTCCAGCTTATCTTTTAGTCACAAAGAGAAGCAGTGCTCATGACCTCTTAAAGGGTATTCCCCCTCCTGGAGTCTACTAAAGACACTCAAGGTGCCAGGTGATGGTATTAAACTAAATGATGGATTATGTCTGCCACCTAAGTAGGCCATAGAGGGATTTGAACTCAGAATGTAAAGAAGTGGAACAAATACTGAAAGCCACCCAGTGCGACTTTCTTACAGTTCTGCCACTCCAGAAGAATGAAAAGCAAAGTTGGACTTTGGCTGCATTTGAACTCAGAGCAGCTGTCAGAACGATGCTACTAGGAATTCTATCCCACTTTCTAATGAATATCTATTAGCCACCTTATAGGAATATCAATAATTCCACATTCCTTCAAATTTTAGATGCAAATATGTAAGCACCTATTTAGGTACATCATACCACCTCATTTAACACTACAACCTGGTACATAAGTACTTCACACTGTAGCAAATTTAGAAACCAGGCTCCTGAAAAGGTATTAGCATGACATTATAATGCACTGAGATCCGCTACACTTTCCTAGAAGCTAACATTTGAGGACTGATCCAATCTAGACCCTCACATCACTGCCTACTAACACACAAATTCCTCATTCCTATCCATGATAAAAGTTACTCAATCCCTGTCTATAACCCACTTCTACTGTCCAGACTTCATTCTATACTAAAACCTCACTCCAAAAGCTCTGTATGTCTGCATAGACACAGATTTCTCCATTCTTGCAATTCATCTCTCTCACCTGGATATTAGCAACAAAGATCCCCATTTACACTGGCTCTAAGTCTTTCCCACCCCAAGACAATCCAGTCATTTTCAAGAGAGTGCATTAGCCAATCTAGGAACTCATCCAATCTGTGATGTGGGGGAGATTTGGCTATTATTTCTAATAGGTCAAGTGATCAAATAGATGCTCATTTAAGTAAATATTCACAACATAAATTGTATGGACTTATTGTATTACCAATAAGTCTATGAAATTTATGAAAACACTTAACACCACATATATTGGAATATTTATTGAAATATCAGTTAGTGATTCTACTTACGAGGCATGGCAGCAGCAAATAACCTGGGATCATTTTTTATTAGCCGTTCTTTTAATGATCGACGTCCAACACCCGTTGCACCAACCAGCACTAAAGTCTTCCGTTGAAACTGGGGCATTTTAATAACCTCTTCATAAATCATCAAGTCACAGGCATCAAAATCTGAAAGAACAAATAGGGACAAAAAAATGGCATTTTGATAATGTTAACGAGTTGAATTACAGCAACATCTAAGGAGAAAAGGCAGCACTCATGACTTTTACATAGATTATCCAAGACTAGTGGGGAAAAGGATAGGAAATCTTCAATCTAGAGACCTAACTTAAATATGGGCAACAGAGTGGATCCTGCTAAAGGTATCAAAATACCAGATGGTTGTGGTGTTAGACTAGATGATGTGTAGTGTCTCATCATCATCGTCAAACGTCCGCTTTCCATGCTAGCATGGGTTGGACGATTTGACTGAGGACTGGTGAAACCAGATGGCTACACCAGGCTCCAATCTGATTTAGCAGAGTTTCTACAGCTGGATGCCCTTCCTAATGCCAACTATCACCTCAAAAAGGAATAGTCTTTTTGACAGAATTCTATACAATCCCTGTCAACTAAATTTCACTTGCAAGGATGTGGTCAACCCGAGGTCCCAGAAGAAAGCATATTCTTCAAGATACTGCACAGTGAGTTTGAACCAAAAATCACATAGCTGTGAGGGCAATTTCTTCACCACACTACCAATTTTCTTACAACATTACTATTGTTGTATAACTAAGTTAGCATTTTGTTGAAATATAAACGTATTCACTGATCAATTCTATGTTAATAATGGATATAATTTAATAATTAAATTAACAAATTTATACAGATTCTCATAAATACATTAATACAACATTGATCAAAATACACTGTCTAGATTTACTGAAATAGATTCTAGATTAACTGAAATAGAAAAAATTCAATCCAGCTTTAACCATCGTGTCTTCATCAAAGTATGTAGGACTTTATCAAATGTATCCCCTTGATGTGATTTAAGGAAAGTTTCTTGCATGTTGAATGGCTTTTAAGACAGTGCAACAAAGACGAGAAAGTATATTCTTCATTAAAACCACTTTTTGGAACCAATTTATTAACTAACACTTAATTTTGTTCTGTTAAACACTAAGTGCATCATTATTCCACACTACTATACTACTGTATGTGGTTCAATTAAAAGATAGATAAATTAGTTGCTTGTTGAAGTTATCTGTACAGATTTTCTATAGAAATTATAGCCAACACTAATTTGTTACCACATTTCATATCCAAATATGTCTGATGTAAACAACAACAATGCAATCAAAGATGGGAAAATACATAATGGGTGTACATGCATATTTCAGGAGTTCTTGCTCCTTCTTCGGCACCGCATCCAATCCATTAACTGTCCACGAACTCATTGCTTAAATAGCCACTAAATATAGCAGTGTAACATTATTGTTACATAGTTGGGATTGCTTGGACAACTTGACTGATAAATCAGTGATTTGTAAAATATTTTATACAATCATTGATAAAATAGTACTTTTATTGAGTTATTAAAAAGAAATTAAATAAAATGGTGATCTTTAGTAAAACTTACTCTGCATCAACATCATTTAATGTTTGGCTTCCATGCTGGTATGGATTGCATAGTTTAACAGGGTTTGATGAGTCAGATGATTGTATCATGCACCAATATCTGCTCTGGCACAGTTTCTATGGTTGGATACTTTTCTTAATGCCAACCAGTGTACTGGATGCATTTTCCATTGCACCAACAGTAAGTAAAAATAGCCTTATAAGTTACAAGGCCCTAAAAGTGGCCTCTAAAAACTGAATATATTTTGTATAAAACAGAATTTCATGTAAATACAATAGAATATATCATACCTTTGTTGTTCTTGGTACTGTATTTCACCTTCTTTTTCCTCCTCAAACCACAAACTGAAGTGTAAAAAAGTAGAGAAGCAAATGTAAACATAAATGCCGATATGACAAAAAACAAAAAAAAGAAAAAAAAACGATTTAGTTAATATGACATCACTAAGGAGAAGCAATGTATCTTTTAGTTTGAAAGAAGAAAAAAAGAAAAAATTCTTAAGTATACTTTGAGAGATGTTGATAGTCATACACTGAAGCACGATGCATATGTCAACATTTTGTGGTACATATTTATATAGCAACCAACTTGATTGATACTGGGGTTAGCATTTTTGAGGAAAATGAGGCCTTCAGAATGAAACTACTATTTTACCCTGAAAATATAGATTTGCTAGCATATAGTTCTAGCTAGCAACAGCAATAGATTATTTGATAATTTAAACATTTGTATAAGCTGGTAATCCATGACATACTGAGGCAGGTATATAATAACCCCGTATATAACAAAAACAAAGAAAGAAATACAGATAAAAACGGTTTGAATCTTTCTGTTAAATCTTTTTGTTGCTTCTTTCAATCAGCAGAAGATATTTATGGTTGGTAGATTTTTCAAAATAAATCACACCTCCAATATAAGTAGCCCTTTTTTAAAGACCATTTTAAAAATGTCCTCTCTCTGTCTGTCTGTCTCTCTCTCTCTCTCTCTCTCTCTCAAACTGGTAATTTTTGCATTGGAACAAATAATGTCAATGTTTCAGAATAGTCTCTACTTTTTGACTTGTAGAAATTCTTTCCTATTTTCCGCTGCCACATATATGGATAGCTTATTGCCATCTTCAGTTACTATTAACAAATCCTCACTTGATTAACACATTATCTGATGGAAACAATAATGTACAGATAAATATGGAGTTTAGAATTCATATTCTTTATTAATATTTTGTTGTAACCCAGTGAAGAACATATAATTCTATATTAACTTAATAAGCTGTCAAAAGTAGTCAACAAATCTGAGATTAGTATCAGCAATACACCAGAGAGAATTCTCACTTACTCAAGTCATGTTAAAAGATAGGGAGTTGAGAATTGCTTTTATGTGGCTTCAATGAACATTCTTGCTTTATATTTAAAGGCAATAGGTAGCAGAAACAGTAGTATTTTACTTTATTTAGTCATTTGTTTTACATTGAATGCCTTGCTTTATTTGGTCATTTCTTTCACATTGATTTTAAAATCCTATGAGGATTGTGTTACCGCATAGCATTCAGCAATTGATAAAATAATTACCAGTGATAGGCAATTATCAGCAAGATTAATCAAATGTGCCTTCCTCACAAATTCCTGACAGATAGATGTTAATGCTATAAATCATTCATCATCATAAACGTCATAGTTATAACATCCATCCACATTTTCATGTTTGCATGGGTCAGAAGGAATTCACTGAGGTAGATTTTCTATGGCCAGATGTCCATCCTATTGTAAAAGTTCTCATGCTTCCAAGCAAATTAATATTTCCCTATGACTGGACCTGTTTGCATGGAAGATTGGAAATGAAGAGCACCATTCAAGACAAGGAAACATAACTCACACCATTGTGTGTGTATGTGTATTAGACACACAACAGGCTTCTTTCAGTTTCCATAAACCAAATCTACTGGACAAGAATTTTACAGTCATTTATTGTTATTCTCAAATAAAATACTAGAACAGGACTCACAGAAACTCTTTGAATTGTCATATTCAGGGCAAACAAATGCTTTCCTCTTTTCTTCAAGGGAGCGAGATGGTATAATGCCAGCACTTCCTTTACTATCGACTTTACGAGCCTAAAATACAGCAGAAAATTAAGCAGTGTATTGATTTACAAGAACAATAAAAAAAAAACTTTCAATAAGAATTAATGAAAACAACATGGACCTGGTTACACAAGGCAGTAAAATCAAAGACAAACTAGACATAAACATTCAAAACATTTTGCTTCCCAACCACATTATTCTGGGTTCAGTCCCTCTGCGTGGCACCTTGGGCAAGTGCCTTCTGCTGTAGCATTGGGCCGACCAAAGTCTTGAGTGGATTTGGTAGAAAGAAGTCTATTGTGTGTACGTATGTGTGTCTATATATATATATATATATATATATATATGAAGGCACATGGCTTAGTGGTTAGGGTATTTGGCTTGCAATCATAGGGTTGTGAGTTCGTTTTCCAGCGGTGCATTGTCTCCTTGAGCAAAACACTTTATTTCACGGTGCTCCAGTCCACTCAGCTGGCAAAAATGAGTAGTACCTGTACTTCAAGGGCCCAGCCTTGTCACACTGAATCTTCCTGAGAAGTATGTGAAGGAGTATGCGTGTCTGTGGAGTGCTCAGCCACTTTCATGTTAATCTCAGGAGCAAGCTGTTCCATTGATCGGATCAACTGGAACCCTCATTGTAGTAAGCGATAGAGTGTCAGTATATATATATATATATATATATTCATGTGTGTGTGTGTTTGCCCTCCCCTCCACCTCACTTGACAACCTATGTTGGTGTGTTCACATCCCTGTAACTTAGTGGTTTGGCAAAAGAGACCAATAGAATAAGTACCAGGCTTACAAAGAATAAGTCCTGGGGTCGATCTCTTCGACTAAAAGGCGGTGCTCCAGCATGACCACAGTCAAATGACTGAAACAAGTAAAATAAAATATAGTTGTGTAATTTTATTGAAGTCTTCTTGAGAACATCAATAACGCATTTAGGATTAACTCATTGTCTTGATTTAATTAAATTTACTAATTTTTAGTCTAGCCTGAAATACTTACAGTAGTAACTTTCCCAGGCTATCTTTCATTAAAAGATAAGTATGTACACTATCTTTTAATGAATAGTGAGTCTAATAACATCATCGGTGTTGTTTGGCCCCGGGGTAGCTGTGACCTAGTAAATCAGTGATCAAAGGTATTTCAGCTATGATAATTAGCCCCAGGGCAGCTTTGACCTAGTAGATCAGTGATGGAAGATATTTCAGCTATGATAATCCAGTCTTTTTTCTTTTCTTTTCTCCCAGTCATAGTGTATCTAAAATTACACTATTCAATTTGTCCCTCCATTTTTAAAATGGTAAGACGTGGTTTGAGATATTTGATTATATTTTTAACACGGCTAGCAACTATCTAAAAGCTCCCTCATTGGCTCAAGCAATATCAATTTATTCAATAGGTTTTAATATAAGTATTAGAACAAAACTTAAAATACTTAATTTATCTTATAATTGACATCATTTTCTTCTCATTAAAGATGGTAAATTTCTTTATCAGCTGATCATAATTGATAATCAAATATGTTTTGAACTATGAAAATGATCACTCTCCACTGAGGCTAAATTAATCACTCAGAAGTAGCAAAATATATATTTGAACACAACATATTCTCTCTTATTGTCAATCTAAGTAATCAAACAAGGTTGCTTCTTTTTTTTTTTTCTCATTTGCTTATATTACCATAAGTGAAATATACACTCAGCTACATGCATGTTTACACACACACACACACAGAGTAAGTTAGTGAGAACCAAATAAGCTCAGTACAGATAACAGAGTAGTGTTCATAAAGGTGAACTTAAATTCTGACATTCATTTAGGGTAAGGTCAACAGTATCAAGAGTGTCTATAAGAGAAATCCATATCGAGCTGATATGCAGATAGTAAGGTAGATAAACACAATTAGACTTGATTCACATACTTACAAGTTGAACAAAAAATACAGATTATAAAATAAAGGAAAAGATATTGAGAAATTATGCAATGTTATCTCAATAGCTTATTTCAAGAAACCAAGGGTTACATAGTAACCATAATTTACAGGTGATATGAGCATAATGTCATAGGTATGTAACCAGTGATCAGAAATCATTACAGTAAGTTTGGCTTCCCTTTTCAAGAAATGATTTTATATATAAATAAATATATATATAACCTTTGGACAATCCTAATATTAATAATCAACATGTGCTTACAAATACATACATAAATACACAGTAAATACATGCATGCATATATAATGAATATGCTTCTTTGCTTCTTACAGTTTTCATCGACCAAAGGATCTCATTCACAAGGTACTGGTCAACCCACTGCTATAGTAGGGGACATTAGCCAACAGTACCCATGTAGTGGGAGTGAATCCCAAACTGCATGATGCTACACAGTTGTGCCTGTGCTTATAATAAATTATTACACTTAATATTTTAAGTAAAACTAGACAAAGTCTCCTTAAAAGAATATATCAAAATATTCTTATATATATTCAAAGTTAGACTTTAGCTTACCTGCCACCAATTAGCATCATTTTGGCTCAAAATCTCCAAGATATCTCCATCCTTGAATGGTAATCCTGCTTCCTTACAAGGTATAAGCCGATCTCGCATTGGATCATAATTAAAATGAGTTTTGATAAACAGCTAAAATTTTTTTTTTTAAATAAAAAAATAGGATTAATAATAATAATAAAGTATACAACTTAAAACTTTTAGGATATCTGTGTTAAATAGAGTTGTTTATGTGTGTGTGAGAGAGAGGGAGGAGGAGAGAGAGCAAGAAACGAGAAACAGAGTCACATCAAAAGGACAAAAGGAATACCTAGTTTCAAATAAATGAATAAACTTTACTATATGTTCAAATAAATGAATAAACTTTACTATATGCATTGAGTACGTTTCCTCCTGTTTGTAAATTGAAGCGCACCCACACACACACACATATATATATATATATATATATATATATATATATATATATATGGGAGAATGTGCGAAAAAAAACAACAGACGAGGACAGGTGGTGTAAACAACAAAAGGATGTATTAGTATGACGCTCGGGAATACGGAAAGTCTTTAACGTTTTGAGCTACGCTCTTCAACAGAAAGAATACAGAGAAAACAAGGAGAAAAACATGGAGAAAAAAAATTGAATGGTGTTTGGTCAACGATCTATCATAGCTTCTGATATATATATATATATATAGTCTTTGAACAATCCAATCAACATGTGCTTACACATACATAAATATATGGTAAATACGTGCATACACAAATGATAGTTTAGCTTCAGCTAGCGATTAAGAGAAACTAATTATAACAATAAAACTTAGATCTAATACTAATTAACATTATAAATAACCATAATTAGTTTCACTGATGATTCTAACTACAATAATAGAATTTTTTTTTCTAATACACTTGCACTATGTGAAATGGTATCATGCTGTAAATGGAGTAAAAGTTCATTATTTTAGATTGAGAAAATTAATGCTCTTACATTAAAAATAACAAATAGAAAATTTCTAAAATATATTTTCATTGTCTGAAATAGATTAATATTTTGTAATTGGCAGAGTATTCTGTATTTTGGTACTGGAAATTGATACATCTACAACCAGCATTCACTTATACTTGGTAACTTTTGAAGAGTGAGGAATCATGATCCATTTCCAATAAATTCTAGGTTTTATTTCTAATATTTAGGCATTGGCATGGTAAATATTGGTTTCTAACAAAAGCACCAAGACAACATATTTCCGTGAGAAAAGGTCTAGATGGTATAAGTGACATTATACCATTACAATTTCAGAACATATAGATGTTACAAGTCTACGTCGATGCCTATGCAGGTTATTAATCTTGCCCTGCCTAAATAATTATATATATATATATATATATATATATATACACACACACACACACATATATATAGATAGAGTTTTTTTTTTTGTTTTTTTTTTTAGTTTCTGTCTGCCAAATCCATTCACAAGATTTCTGTTGGCCCAAGGCAGCTATAGTAGAAGGCACTTGCCCAAGGTGCCATGCAATAGGAATGAACCCAGAACCATGTAGTTAGGAAGCAAAGAGATGGGTTAGCAGAAATGCAAGAATGTCAGAATTGGATGCTGCCTTCCAGTTTCTGTATTCTGAGTAAAAAATTCCCCCTAGATGACTTAAAAACACCATTGCCAACTCACAGGCAGCCTAGGGTGGCATAAATATCCTAAATGGAAATGCCAGCACTTAACAGAGAGTGCTGGGTTGAGTCATAGGTGGGGGGTTCCTCCAGTATCAGTAACATACACACTGGTCATGAGTGGACCTAGGGGGGGCGGGCACGTGCCCCCCTCAAGAAAAGAAGTATACTCTTCTAAATAATGTTATTATGCCCTTAGGTCTCAGGTAGGTTGATATCAAAATGTTAATCCTCAATTTCTTGCAGTTATCTCCCCTTTCTTTGAAGAGTTAATTGCTTTTTAGGGGGTTTCTTTTTCCCCAATTTTCTAGAAAGAAAATTTCATAGAAATTTTATGTTCCGCATTCAGTACATAACGCCTTCACCTACTTACATTTCAGTAGTTTAGTAAATAGCAGTCCACATGATTGGCCCAACATGTGATTTAGAGTAAGGGTAGGGAGGACCATTTTAATAGCAGGGGTGAAATGGAAGTATACTTGTCCTTTACCAATAATCAAAAACATGCTTTTTCCACTAACCATATTAATAATATTTGAGAGATTATTCCTTAATTTTTTTGGCAATTGTCTACCCTCTTCTTGGAAGAATCACTAACGATTGCTGCTAGGTTTTTGTTTCCTTTCCTCCACTAGAGAATTTGTGACTTTGTTGTGCCTATATTTTATCTTGTTTAAATCAATAGACAGCTGCCATGTCTTAAAGGGTTTAGTTGAACAAATCGACCCCAGTACTTATTTTTAAACCTTAGTCTATCGGTCTCTTTTTATTGAACTGTTAATGTGAAGGCACATAGCTTAGTGGTTTGGGTATTCGGCTCATGATTGTAAGGTCACGAGTTCAATTCATGGCAATGTATTGTGTCCTTGAGCAAGACACCTTATTTCACATTTCTCCAGTTCACTCAGCTGGCAAAAATGAGTAGTGTCTGTATTTCAAAGAGCCAGCCTTGTCACACTCTGCATCATGCTGAACCTCCCTGAGAACTATGTTAAGGGTATGCATGTCTGTGGAATGCTCAGCCACTTGTATGTTAATTTCATGAGCAGTCTGTTCCGTTGATCAAATCAACTGGAACCCTTGTTGATTTGTTTATGTCCCCATACATTAACTGGCACTCAGTTGCTTACAACAACACCAGCTATCAAATGTTGGTGAATGACACACTCATACACGACAGGCTTCTTTCAGTTTCCATCTGTAGTAACGCTGTGCGCATGAAATCCACTCACAAGAGTTTAGTCAGTCTGGGACTATAGTGCAAGACATTTGCCTGAGGTTCTGTGCAGTGGGACTGAGCCCAAGAGCACATGGTTGGGAAGCAAGCTTCCTACCATGCAGTTATGCATGTGCTTGTGTTATGAAAACAATATTTTAGTTTTGCCTATGTAAGAAATCAGTATTTACCAAACAGTTGTTCTCTGTTGATGCCTACATAGAAATAAAACCTAGAATTTCCCAGAAATAGATAAAAATTCTTAACTCATTATTCTTTCAAAAATTTGCGAGTGCAAGGGAGTGAGCATTTGTTATAAATATTACCAAGAAGGTGTGTGTGTGTGTGTGTGTGTGTATCTGAACTGAGAAAAATAATGAATTTTATTATATAATTCCATAAGTATCAAATTGGTTTTTAGGTTTAAATTATTTTTTCATATGGGTTTTAGGAGACTTCTTCAGCAGACAGTTTTTCTTTTCAATTTGAATGCAGGTACAGAGTTCTTCACTCCAGATTTAAAAATAAAATAAATCTATTGAAATAGTCATGACATAAGGTCATTGCTAACAAAATGAAAGGGCTCATTTTATATTATAGCCGAGCCACTACATGAATTAGAAATTGCAGGTGCGAAAGCTAAGTCTAGAATCAAAGGGCCTTAGAGTTTATTTAATAAAAGCCAAAGTCCTAGTAAGTAGGAAAATAGACAAATCACTAATCCCTTTAGGGAGATGGCACTGCTCGATATGAGTACCCCCTTCTATCCCTTCTAATATTTATACACTCCCCACTCTTCCCTGTGGGTAAGCCCTCTCTTTCTCACTGACTTTCTCTTTCTCTTTCCCACTTCTTTGTCCTACTGGGATAGCCAGATATCTCATCTATAGTAAGACAGCTATCTCTGTCCCTCTAAGCTCTTGCCATTTCTCACTGTTCTCTCTTACCACTTCTCACCATTCCACTTCCTCTCTCTGCTGAGAGGTCCTCGGTTTGCAAGGTACTTGATGACCCTGCTGGTACCATGTAAAAAGCACATGCGCTGATGCCACGTGAAAAGCACCCAGTACACTGTAAAGTTGTTGACATTAGGAAGGGCATCCAGCTGTAGAAACCATGCCAAAACAGACAATTGGAGCTTGGTGCAGTTCTCTGGCTTGCCACCTCCTGTCAAACTGTCCAACCCATGTCAACATGGAAAACGGACATTAAATGATGATGAGGATGATTACATGTATGTATTCTCTTGCTATTTAAGTTTTGAATAGACATGTAATATCTCAGTTCCTCAACATAACCAAAGTAGGGACAATTTAAACAGATTTAAACATTAAATACAAAAGAGGACAAACAAAAAATATTGAATCAGTCAATCATTTTGAAATCCATGCAAATATCTAAATTTGCAAACCACTCTAACCCATATTGGCATGGAAAATAATAATTAGATATACTTAAAGATTAAATACAATCCTTATATGGAGAAAAGAGGAAAGCTAATAAATTTCAAAAGAAAACTGAACAAAATTTCCAATGTGACATTTTCATAAAATCAATGAAATAAATGAATGTGAAATTAGTAAAAGAAAATTGTTGATCCGGTACTGGGTGATAAATGTCAAAACCTTTAACAACCAAAATCTGACATGAAGATTAATTAATATATGAAATGAAATAGACTTACACTTTCATGAAAAGATTGTCGTTGCATGTTTGGTATGATTGTTAAGAAAATACCCTCTTCAGCATTTTTAATATTATCCATAATCTGGGCTGGTGTATGGACTTCTGTTCCGTTAAACTCTTTAATAATATCACCTTCATGTAAAAGACCTACAAATAAAACAGTTATTCATTTTACAATTCATACCAAATATTATTGGTCAAAAATATGAAACAAATTTTCATTTTTACAAACATTACATCACTAGAAGTACTCTTAGCAATGTAAGTAAATGTGTTTGTTGAGGTCACAAACCACCGAAAAGCCAATACTATAAGAAATTTTCCATTTATGGTCTAATATGTCTAAAACATGGAACACAGATGTGGTCTGATATATGGAAATTATCTGACATGCCTATGAACCTTTCCCTCTCTATAGCTCTTTTACTGTTCACTCGTCTGTCTTTTTGAGTTTTATTGTTCTATGCACATACTTTTGGCTTACATTACTTCCTTCTTTTTTACTTTACCTATGTCTGCTTTCTCTCCTGTTTTTACCCTTTTCTGACAAGTTGCAACACACCTGAGCACTGTGTAGAATAAACTCATTATAGATATAAATTTTAAACTTCTTGAAAAGTAGAAGAGCCGAGACGAAAGTGAAGTGAGCTGTTGAGACACAAAACCCTTAAACAAGAATGAGCTCAAACCACCAAGGGAGTCTCTATGAGATACAACTATGCATGAATAGATTTCCTACCTGCAATGAGTTTGGCATCATTAGCACACAAAAGATCAAAGATGTACCAACCAGCTCACCATAAGGATTATGTGACACCTGTAATCTTGGTCAATGATCAAACTGATTGTTAACAAGTTCATGTCAGCACTATCTTGAGAATCACCCACATCTATGATGAGGCGAATAACAGACTTGCGAACAGTAAAGTCAACTTCAGTAGACTTTATGTGAACATCTGCATGAAGAAGGATCTCAGCCACCATACCAAGTTGGAAGTCTATAGAGCCACTATTCTGTCAAATTTGCTGTAAGCCATTAAGATGTGAACTGTTTATAGCAAGCATGTCAAAAAGCCTAACTGATTCCACTGGAATTGCATTAAGGGCCACATTGTTTTGGTTGGTAAAGATCTTAGACACACGTAACTGCACAGTATACTCTGCATCTACATTTCCCCACATAGTCAAACTGCACTGATCTGGTCTCACTGTCAGAATGGAAGACAAGTGGGGTGGGTGTTGGGTCTATAAATTAATATTTGTAATACTTTGCAGAAGGGATTGGATTTTTGAGAAGCAAGAATGATTTCTACATCTTATCTGTGGAGAAAAAAACAGATCAGGATGTAGAAACTTTCATGAAAAGAAAAAAATTGAAGCTGAAAGTAAAAGAAAGTAGTCAACTTATTAATAAAATTCATGAAATAGATAAGTTGTGCTGTGATGGGAGAGAGATGAGGTCTGACATTATGGGCAGGACACTTATGGAAAGAGAGAGGAAAAAATAATGAAAAATATGCTAGTTTATGAAGTTATTGCAGCTTCAGAGTTTAACATAAGATAACTTAATCAACATTATCATAAAGAAATGACATTGAAACTAGAAAGATAAATGTAATATTATATATATATAGCACTCCCATCTCAAAAGCCATGAAGAAGAAATAGATTAGAATCCTGATATGCTAACCATTTATTTTAGGTAGATGTATGTTATCAGCAAACAGAATAGAGGTTTGTAAGTGTAAATTTCAAATTTATTTTCGAAAGATAAATTACAAAATCTGTCAAGAAATAAATCAATTTAGAATTTACAGTCTAGGTGATATTTATGAAAATATTGCCAAAAATAACACATTTAACAAAAATATAGAAACATCAGCAAAATAATGGTTCTATGGAAAAAAATGTTTACATGCCAAAAATATAGTAACTTACCTTGTTTAGCAATTAAGCTGCCATTCATAATCCTGGATACAACAAGTTCATTATTCTCATCAAGTTTCACGATGATACCCTAGAGAAGAACAGGTTGGAATGACAGCTATTTTACAGAGACCTTTTTTTAATTCAGAATGTACTTTATGATACACAGAGTTGTGCGTGATTGAAACAAAGATATTAAAATATCTATAGAGAGGGGAAAAGTACAAACTAAATATATACATAATTATATAATAACTTTTAATTTAAGAAAATGTTCTTTTAGATATTTTGATGGTATCAAGAAATTTGTCTAAATACTTGTGCATATATGAGAGAGAAATATATTCTTTATTTAGTGCCAAAAAATCTGACGCTACACACTACTTCTTGAAATACTGAGTACTTTTATATATGTAAGCCTAGTTATGAAGAAGTGTGTGTCTGTGTGTGTGTGTGTGTATTAAAATAACTGTGTACAACAATGTATATACAAATGTAAAATGGCACTAGCTGTAATATGCTTCAGACACACTTCTCAAAGAGAACTGCATGTTAAAAGACACAGAGCTTGGTTCAGAATATAGTCAGAAGATTAGTGTTGATCTGACAACGTCCTCAGCAAGCTCTGTGTTTTTTAATACACAAGTCTCTTTGAGAAGTTTCTCTGAGATTAAATACTACAGCTAGTGTAAGTGTGAATGTGTATGTACATTACAGACATTATATACATCATTATTTCATTCTAATGCTGTTTTAAGTGCATATTTTGAGAGAGAGAGATAGAGATTGATAGAGAGAGAGAGAGAGAGAGAGAGAGAGAGAGATTGATAGAGAGAGAGAGAGATAGAGATTGATAGAGAGAGAGAGAGAGAGAGAGAGAGAGAAAGAGAGAAAGAGAGAAAGAGAGAAAGAGAGAGTAGGAGAGAGAGAGAGAGAGAGAGAAAGAGAGAGTAGGAGAGAGAGAGAGAGATGAATGCAGTTTGTTTTTAAGTTCCTTTTTAGCTCCATTTTATATTTAAGATAACAATAGTAGTATATCTTCATAGATTTCATTGATAACCACTGCACTGAGATACACTGAAGTAATCTAGCTTTTGTGAAGATGTGTCTACGAAGATTATTTGGACTAAATATTAACAAGTTCAAACTAAGATTAAAAGAGTTTATAGCTGAATAGCAAACTTGTGCAATAATTACTGTTCTGTTGTCTTCAGGTGAAGTTTGTTAATTCATCTCACACCCTGTAATTCTTAAGTACTGCCATTTAGCACCAGTTTGTGTTGTGTTAAATGAAAGAGATACAAATATCCCACTGAATAAAACCTTTAACTCTCCTACCTATTCCCTGGAAAGGTAAACTGAAGCAAGTAACACTGTTTTTCTCAGAAATAAAATGTTCAATACCTATTCTCCAGCTAAATTTGTGGTTCCCAATATTTTCTAAGCTGCACATCTAAGAATATTTTCATAATCCGGGCAAAAGTAATATCTTATACGATAATCATCATCACCATCGTCATTTAACGTCCACCTTCCATGCTAGCATGGGTTGGACGATTTGACTGTGGACTGGCGAACCAGATGGCTACACCAGGCTCCCATCTGATTTGGCAGAGTTTCTACAGCTGGATGCCCTTCCTAACGCCAACCAATCAGAGTGTAGTGGGTGCCACCGGCACGAAGGCCAGTTAGGTGGTACTGGCAACGGCCACGCTCAAAATGGTGTATTTTACATGCCACCTGCACAGGAGCCACTCCAGCAGCACTGGCAATGACCTCGCTCGAATGTCTTTTCACGTGCCACCGGCACAAGTGCCAGTAAGGAGATGCTGGTAACGATCATGCTCAAATGGTGCTATTTACATGCCACTGGCAGAGATGCCAGACAGCTGCTCTGGCAATGATCACACTCAGACGGTGCTCTTAGCGCTCCACTGGTACAGGTGCCAACACGATTTCAATTTCGCTTGCCCCAACAGGTCTTCACAAGCCGAGTTTAGTGTCCAATGAAGGAGAGGTTGGCATGGGTGCCAGTCGTCAATTTTGGTTCGATTTTGATTTCCCTTGTATCAACAGGTCTTCGCAAAGGTCTCAGTCCCTAGTGATTGCCTTGGTGAGGCCTAATGTTCGAAGGTCGTGCTTCACCACCGCATCCCAGGTCTTCCTGGGTTTACCTCTTCCATAGGTTAGCTCAACTGCCAGGGTGTGGCATATTTTCACACAGTTATCCTCATCCATTCTCACCACATGATCACACCAGCGTAATCGGTTCTCTTGCATACCACAACTGATGCTTCTTAGGTTCAACTTTTCTCTCAAGGTACTTACACTCTGTCGGATATGCACACTGACATTACACATCCATTGTAGCATACTGGCATCATTCCTTGCGAGCTTACGCATGTCCTCAGCAGTCACGGCTATGAAAATTTAATTTTCTAATAACTACTTAATACATTTTTCAAATTGAACTCCATACAGTCCTGTAGGTGATCAAATTGGACTACATACAGTACTCTGGGTGATCTGATTGAACTCAAAAATGAACTTTTGATTCAGTGCATAAAATACAAATACAAATTAAGAAATTAGAAAAGAATCTGTAAACAGTTGTGAACATAAAACTAAAGGACTTCTTTGTTGCTACCTCTCATTCGTGACTTCAAAACCTAGAACTTTCTTACTGATTGCAACCTGCAGGTCTGACTGTGGATTCAAGAGGTTCCCAAATTTTATGTTGATTGATAAAAGAGAATGAAATCTAGATTCACACAAATATGTCACTGCAAATGAAATGAGGACAATTTTTGGTCATAATCTCTTTCACTCGTTTTATACAAACTCACCTGAGACCAACCCTGATTCAATCAAACAAACTTTCTCATCTAAAGTGATTTAAATTCAACAAGCCACCAGCTTAGTAATGGTAAGGTTATTTTACTAGATTTTTCATTATCTCCAAAATTAAAAGGATTAAGAGTTAAATCTATGTATATAGTGCTTAGCAGAATAAAGCTATTTTTATGAAGAACATATATATATATATATCCCTATATGTCACACCCCAAAATGCTACCTTATATTCCAGGTAAAGAACTCCTGAACAAGATAAATTGATACAATATACAATGATTAATTTACACAGTAATGAAAAATAATTGTAACAGTTAATTAGGATTCAATAATTCATTTTATATCACATCACCCTAGGCATTTCTCCTTTAGCTAAGACTATCAATTATCCTCTCTGAAACTGTCAAGAAAATATATACGATTTCCACTTCAAAACAAATTAGTTGGTTTGGTTCAAAGAAGCAGATGCATTTTCAAGTTAACCTGAAAATTTTAAGTGTCAATTCTCACCAGTTTTTATATTTTAATAGCTGTCTTTCCATGTTAAAATGGGTTAGACAGATCTGCTATTTGATAAATTACTCCTTATCTTAATCTTACGTAATCTTATCAGTGAAACCTTACCACTTCTCATGCTTTCCCCTACCACTGTCAGCAGATAGCATTGTTCCTTTCCCACCAGCTGTCATTGTCTGTTCACATCATTTGTTCATAAGAGTGAAGTCATCTATCTTCTACTGATGGTTTTGATTCCCAGCCAAACTTTCAGACCACTTGTATCCCACTTTCAATAGAAAGTTATTACATTTGATGGCATAAAAGGTGCATAGGCATATTAGACACGCCTCTATTGCAGCAGAATATATTCAGGAAAAAGTTTTTAGTGCATTAAAGTTTATGGGATACACATCTTCGCATATAGGACCTGGGGTAATGTTTTTGTGTGCTTGAGAAGACATGCCAAAGTAAAAGCATGGTTGCTCTTGCATACATGCTTATCACCAGCATCCCTCTCTAGCTGAGCATTCCTAATCTTACAGCTTCATGGGTGCTGGTGCTATGTAATAAGCACTAGTACCAGTGACACATAAACCTGCGCTGGTGCTGCATAAAAGCACCCAGTACACTCTGTAAAATGGTTGGCAATAGGAAGAGAATCCAACCATAGAAATCATGCCAAAACAGACGTGGAGCCTGAGCAGCTCTTCAGCTGGTCAGCTCCTGTCAAACCATCCAACCCATGCCAGCATAGAAAACAAATGTATGATGATGACAATTTAAGAAAAAAGTGCATTATATATACTATTAAATACAGTAATTAAATAAGCATATTAAAAACTTACCAGTGGTTCGTTCTTGTTCTTCCTTATTCTTACTAACCGAATGGAACCTTCAACCAAGGAAAATACTGGAGGAGGAGGTGAATCAAGCTGGAAGGTGTTGACTTCATCAAAGTTCTTTTTTGATATTTCGTCGTGAGCAAGTAACAGTGACTGTAGAGATGGAAATGAATCATGACAAGATGTCCAATGATAATTGTGCAATATCTACATGTTTGGAGAGAGTCATTTTTTTTTTCTTTACTCAGTTTTGAACAAGGAATTATTTATTACACAGTTTCTGATATATGTAGTTCCCAGTATATTTCTTTATTTGATTCTATTAGTGTTGTTAGTGAAAGAACACAAGACAGTATAACTATATTAATGAAATACTGTTGGGTTGATTAAAATTACTACAGGTGAAAAAGGGTAAAAATCTACCCTAACTGTAACTGATATTCTGA
>NC_142929.1:67127572-67205072 GCF_046866305.1 Octopus bimaculoides | reverse complement strand
TCTGACCTAATTCCACCCAACACTACCGTGACAAGCCAGGACTTACTATTGCAACAACAGCCAACTACTGCTACTACACTGGAATCCCTTTGTATGGCACCACTATCTGACCTGATTCCACCCAGCCCTACTGTTGCAAGTCAAGTTTCACTACTGCTTCAGCAAGAACAACAACAACAGTCTGCTACTGATACTACAATAGGACAACTGACCAATGAGCCTGCCAATATAGAAAAACCTCTACTATGCCCACGTAAAAAAAACCCGTTGTTACCATTCTTAAGGTAACTGTAGATTTAGCCCCATCGGCATCAACAAGGGACACTATGCTTTTTTCCACCCTACTTTATGCCATAGACTTGTTAAGGGAATTTGTCCATATGGGATAACGGAAAAAAATGCCCTCACCTCCACCCCAAATACTGTCCTAAATATAGAGTTCATGGCCCTGGTCCTAAATATGGATGCACAAAAGGCAATGAATGCACCTTCTTCCATCCTAAACTATGCCAAACTTCTGTGTCACTAAGGATGTGCTTGAACCTAGAATGCAACCAACGTCTGAAGGGCACAAAACAATCAAATAAACAAATACAAAATACAACCACATTTCACCTCCTACAACCAAACAACGAAGACAGGACTATGGAAAAATCATAACACCAAATAACATGAACTATGTATCATCTGACCAAGTGGCAAACATGCGTTTTCTCCAATCCTTAAATTCTTAAATATACTCAAATACCCAAAATTTCAAGGAGTTCCTGCCTTAAAAACAGGAACTAAACCACAGTTATTTTGTGTTCTTTGCTACATTGGTTTCTATTAACCCATTTATTCTATCAGAAGAATTTTTATTCATTAAGATAGAAGAAATACACATAATTATATATATATATATATATATATATATATATATATATATATAGTTCAAAAAAACAATAACAAAAAACAACAAAGTGAGGACGTGATATGGATAGTATTATTGGACGCTCAGGAAAGGAAAGAGAGAGTGTATGACGTTTCGGGCGTAGCCCTTCGTCGGAAAGATGGAAAGTTCGGAGAATGGAAGAACGGAGAAAGAGGAAAATGGTACCGATGCCCACGAGGTTACATTATATATATATATATATATATATATATATATATATATATATATATATATATATATATATAAATAGGTGATGTTGATAAAGATGTAATCTTCTCTTCAGGGAAATACATAGGAACCAGCTTAACCGTAAGACATTTTGACTGATGGTGATAACTGTAGGTAGAGAAGATTGTTGGAAATCTTGGAAATATTTGTTGGAAATTGTTGGAAATATGTTGAAAATAAAAGAATTCATTTAACATATGCGTATTACTCCATTTACTAAATTTTTATATTTACTCAATTGCTCAATTGCCTTCCTGAAACTTAAGTTCATGATGAGTGAGTTATGTTTAAGGTTATTTGAGTATGTTGCCCTCTTTGTACCATATACAGATAGTTTTATAATGCTTTGCTCGGAAATAGTGGTGGGAATGACCTGAACATTGTGAATGAAGACTGTATTGGTGATAAAGACTAGGCCGAGTATGTTATTTTCCCTAATTGGACGGATAATAATTTGTTGTATGAGAAAGTCTTTAGTGCTATCGAGGAGAGCGTTTGTATCCTTCCTCTTCAGTTGCTTAGTTCCAGGTTGATATAACCCTCAGAGCAGCTAAGACTTGGGAAATTAAAGACCCGTGTTAAAAGTATATTAGCCTGTGTGATGGCCTCAGCTAGGGTTAGACTTATGAGCGATAAAGCATCTCTGAAGTGATCACTGTGGTTAACCACGTCAGGAGGACGGTAGGTAATGCTTATATTTTTTTCTTTCATATAGATTAGTTTGAAATTGTCGAATATATTTCTTGTTGGAACTTCGCAAATTAGGTAATTTCGGAGCTGGTCTGCAATCATTTATAGTTAATTGTTTCCTTTCAAAGTTTTTTTTTTAACTATTTTTCAAAGGTTCTTCTATAACGCACATTTCAGTCATTTAGACCAATATTTCGAAAGTTCAAAAGATTTTATAAAAGAATTATGCGCTCGTGTGTATGTGTGTGTGTGCATCTGAATTGAAAGCTAATTTGAATAACACGGAAAATAATTTTTATAAATCAACAAAGCAACGAAAGATCCAGGTCAAATGGGAGAAATTCCAACTTATATGGGACAGATAATCGAAAAAAGTTACAGCATCTGGCGACGACAGGTTCGAAGCTCACATAGGATGTAATTCACCTGCAAACCAAGCATTAAATTCTTTCTTACTTGATTGTCATCCTTATGAAATTCCCTTGCTCATGTATTTTCTTCTGCAGCCATTCATATATTAGTCATGATTAACTACTTCGATCTTACCAGTTTTAACGGCACAGCTCTTGCCTTTTGTCTCAGAAGGAATGCAAAAGCCAAGGATATAGCACCCTTTATCCAGCCAAATTGTTCATATAAAATTAAGCCCCAGTTATGCACTGGGATTAATATAATTGACTTACTCCTTCCCTCAAAAACCAGGCCTTGTGCCAATATGCTTGAATTACACTATTCTACTTGTTTCAGTTGATTGGATAATAGCTAATAAGGGAATCAAGCCAACAAAATACTTGAATATTGCCTGCACTTGTTATTTGAGCTGGCAGAATTATTAATGCACCTCCACCAAGTGCTTTTCATCATCATCATCCTCATCATCATCATCATCATCATCATCATCATTGTCGTCGTCGTCGTCGTCGTTTAACGTCCGCTTTCCATGCTAGCATGGGTTGGACGATTTGACTGAGGACTGGTGATCCAGATGGCTACACCAGCTCCAATCTGATTTGGCAGAGTTTCTACAGCTGGATGCCCTTCCTAACGCCAACCACTCCGAGAGTATAGTGGGTGCTTTTACGTGCCACCGGCACGAAGGCCAGTCAGGCGGTACTGGCAACGGCCACGCTCAAAATGGTGTATTTTCTGTACCACTTGCACAGGAGCCAGTCCAGCGGCACTGGCAACGATCTCGCTCGAATGACTTTTCACGTGCCACCAGCACAAGTGCCAGGAAGGCGACGCTGGTAACGATCACGTTCGAACGGTGGTTCCATCACGATTTCGCTTTCGCTTGCCCCAACCGGTCTTCGAAAGCAGAGTTTAGTGTCCAATGGAGGAGACGTTGACATGGGGGCCAGTCGTCGAATTTAGTTCGATTTCGATTTCACTTGCCTCAACAGGTCTTCGCAATTATTAACGCACCTCCACCAAGTGTTTTTCATCCTTTTGAATTAAGCACCAGTTATGCACTGGGATTAATATAATTGACTTACTCCTTCCCTCAAAAACCAGACCTTGTGCCTATAATAGAAAGGTTTATTAGCTACTACCAATATGCTTGAATTACACTATTCTACTTGTTTCAGTTGATTGAATAATAGCTAATAAGGGAATCAAGCCAACAAAATACAGATTCACAAGCAGATTCACAAGCACATACACGCACAGACAGAATTTTGCACACACACACACACAGGCGCAAGCGCAGACAGAATTTTGCACACACAAACACCGACTCACAAGCACACATACACATTCTCTCTCACACGCACACACACACACGCGTGTGTGCGCGCACGCACGCTCGTACGCACGCATGCACGCATGCACGCAAGCACGCACGCACACAATTCTTCCGATTCACGCCAACTTCAAAGAACTTCCCTCATACAATAGTGCTCTTTCTGTCTCTTTCCCTTTCACGCCGACTTCAAAAATCCCATTCCCTGCAACCCCATATGTAAAAATTTTTTTTAATGTTTACGGAAATCAACGATCATCTTCACAAATGTAAATAAACTCACGTGGTTTCTAACTAGCAGTCGTGTTCTTGTAACGAAAGATCATCGATTAACCTTTTATTTTTATTTAGATTTTGAATTTTACGCCATGTCACCCGCCGACAGCTTTTATTGTGAGGAGATATAAGTGGTTATAGTGGCTTTATAGCAGTTTTGACTGCTGTTTGTAGACATGTAAGTGTTTTACAACCCTCTCCGTTATAATTGTGATTTATTCACAATTATTCACTCTTCCTTTATTAAGAAAAAAATTTTGATTGCATGTTCTCGCCACTATTATATTCGTAAACGATCTTGAATTGTTTAAGATATATCCTGCGTAATGTATTTTTACATTCCTCTTTTATTATTTAATTTTCCTCTCATAACCTGTTTTTAGGTGTGTCTCATTTTACTGGTCTCTTCTTATAAACGCTGTGCATGACGTTTGAATTCAGAATCTGAATGTGTAGATAGAGGTTGATACATTTTTCTTGCCGGTCGGGACACATGTTAAACCACAAGGTATATTTTTTGTGTTAATTTCTATGTACAGGAATGTTCTCCTGGCGAGAAGAATGAAACCTTTTTGGTTCCTAACTTCGAAATTGCAATGGAGGACTAACCTTTTATTTCTAATTAAATTCTGAATTTTATGTCATGTCGCCTGCCGACAACTTTTATTGTGAGGAGATATAATAAGTGGTTATAGTGGCTTTATAGCGGTTTTGGCTGCTATTTCTAGAAATGTAAGGGTTTTTATAACCCTCTCCGTTATAATTACGATTTATTCACAATTATACACTCTTCTTATATGTGTGTGTGTATTATCTCCCCTTCTTTCTAGATCTCCTGTGCGATCCTTTCTGTCCCGAATTCGCCATAATAGATGGCTAGCCATTACGATTTCTTTATTTTCTCTCCCTGTTTCTATCTGTTTTCCTTTCTGTGGAAGAGCGTAGGCTCAAAACGTTAAAGACTTTTTCAATTCCCAAGCGCTAAACTAATACATCTGTTTGTTGTCTACACCACCTGTCTTCGTCTTTTTCTTTTTTTTTTGTGAATTGTTCCTATATAGGAGTGGCTGTGTGGTAAGTAGCTTGCTTACCAACCACATAGTTCCGGGTTCAGTCCCACTGCGTGGCACCTTGGGCAAGTGTCTTCTACTATAGCCTCGGGCCGACCAAAGCCTTGTGAGTGGATTTGGTAGACGGAAACTGAAAGAAGCCCGTCGTATATATGTATGTGTGTGTATATGTTTGTGTGTCTGTATTTGTCCCCCCCAACATCGCTTGACAACCGATGCTGGTGTGTTTACGTCCCCGTAACTTAGCGGTTCGGCAAAAGAGACCGATAGAATAAGTACTAGGCTTACAAAGAATAAGTCCTGGGGTCGATTTGCTTGACTAAAGGCGGTGCTCCAGCATGGCCACAGTCAAATGGCTGAAACAAGTAAAAGAGTAAAAGAATATATATATATATATATATGTATATGTATATACACACACATATATATGTATGTATGCATGTGAGTACGTATATAAGTATATGTGTGTATATATATATATATATGTATGTATAGAGTATTAGGTGTGATGAACAGAAATTGAATATTGTGAAAAAAGAGTCAGAATTTTGGAAAAAATCCTTTTATTAATGCTTTCGTTCCTTTCTAAAACTTGTCAAATAAAATTATGTGAATGTACAAACATTTATATGAAACATGTTTTTGTGGGGTTTTTTTTTTTTTTTGAGGGAGTGAGGTTCTATGACAATGGAGATGGATAGATAGAAATATAGGTAGGTAGATAGGCTCATAGATAGATAGATAGATAGATAGATAATACATACATAGAGGGAAAGAGAAAGAAGGGGTGTCCACCTTCCTATTTACCATTCATTCATTTATTTACTTATCTAGTCCTTAACTGGAATCTAGTCCTTAACTGGAATCTAGTCCTTTACTGGTAATGGAATGGGTTTAAGGATGGTGACCTCCTAAAAAAATAGGTGCAGTTTGGTCATCACTGGAAGTCATTTTGTTTTCTTTCTCCCTTCATCCTTCTTTTTCTTTTTTTCTACCCTTTCTTTTATCTTCCCCTCTTTTTCCTTTTTTCTTTTTCCTCTATCTTCCTTTTTCTACTCTTTATATTTAGAGTTATATTTAGAATATACCCTAATCCTAACATTCATTTTTGGAGGAAATTTTTTGATAAAGTGTAGTTCTGTATGAAAATACATTAGTATAGTATTTGCAAATTAACAATTTGAAAATTCAATCAGTAAATAAAATAAAACGAATATATATATACACATACATACACACATGTATATACATATATATATATGTAGTATAGTATTTGCAAATTAACAATTTGAAAATTCAATCAGTAAATAAAATAAAACGAATATATATATACACATACATACACACATATATATTCTTCTGCTCTAATGCTGTGTTTGCATCCAATAAGTCCTCTTTTTCTTGGTACATACAGTCTGTCTGTGTCACTTTTGGGGTGGAGTGACCCATATCTAGTTAGTAACTTCCTTGTCTTTCTGTCTAAGCTGCTTAGTTTGTCTACTGTTCATGCAATTACCCCTGCTCCATATCTAAGGAGTGAAACCACCCAAGTGTTGATAGCTTCGATCTTATTCCGTCCATTTAATTTCGACTTAAAGATCAGTCTCAGTCAGCGCAAGTACTCCACCTTAAATTTTTCTGACCGCCTTTGTAGTTTTCTCGGTAGAATCTTGATCAAGCAGCTACAAAATGTTAACGGTCACCAGTGTACACACACACACACACACACACACACACACACACACACACAAAGAATGCCCCTCAACACATGCCTGTGATGCCCCCTTCCCACTACTTCTGCTCGTGATCAAAGATGCACATATTGTCAGCCACTAAGGTATATGCTCAACTAGTTAAGGGCAAACAACTGACAAGCAAATCTGGTATTGAGTAGAATATTTGCTGTAGCCTGTCTTTTATACCTAGACAAAACAATGTACATGATAACACTTCCTGGTATTGCATTAGGGCATCATCATCATTATTATTATTATTATTGAGTGAGAGACCAGTGCATGTCATCAAACTGACACTGGAGTAAAATATATATGAAGCCCAGTATACCCATCATGACTACAACAGGCACATGCATCACAACCATATGTGTGTGACATGGTTATGATTATTATTTTTAGTAGTAGTAATAGCAGTAGTAGTAGTAGTAGTAGTAGTAGTAGTAGTAGTAGTAGTAGTAGTAGTAGTATCATCATTCTTTCAATTTTGTTTCCATTTCTTGCCGAGTGTCTTCCTGACACCGAGGGCAAAGGAACTCACTATATACATTGGTAGGCCATTAAAATAAACACACCAGATTGATCATTTACAAATTCAACCTATGTGATAGATAAAAGGGAAAAGAACGAAAAAAAGGAAAAATAGAAAAAAGAAAAAGAAAAAGTGGAGAAGGAAAGAAAATTCACAACGACAATGCTCTTCTCAATACGTGTCACGTACCAGTTAAAACAATTTTTTGTACTTCTTGCATGGATGGTAAGTCAGGGATCATTCTCAAATGATTTACAGTTCCTTTTCATTTCAGGTGTTCCTACACTCATTGGTATTGCAACCGTCTTGAGATGCCACATTTTTTTCGATCTCAATGAGCAAATCTTTATATTTTCTGAGCTTGTCAAATTCTTTGGCCGAGATATTATGATCACAAGGAATACTCATGTTGATCAATAAACAGATTTTGTTGTTTTCGTCTTTCGCAACAATGTCCAGTTTATATAAGCTTTGATGATTCTGTCTGTATGTACAGGAAAGTTCCAAAGAATCATTACATTTTCTCCCTCAGTTACAGCTTCAGGGTGATGCCTATACCATCTGTCCGCAGTTTTGATTTTATAATGCCGACATATTAACCAGTATAGATATTGGCCAACTCTGTCATGTCTTGATTTGTACTCCATAGGTGCTAAAACTTTATATCCAGAGATTAGGTGGTCCACTCTTTCAATCTCATCGTTGCAGTATCAGCACTTTGGGTCTACTCCATTTTTCATCACATTGGCTTGATCTTGAGCAGCTAAGATGAAACCTTCACTCTCTGTCTTTAGCCCTGAGCTCCATAGCCACTGATGAGTGTGCTTATAGTCAACATCAGCTTGTTTGCTGCGAGCCACATATTTACAATGCAGAGGGGGTTTTTTTCCCCACCTATCAGCCAGTTGTTCATACACTTGTTTTTTTTTTTCCATTGATTTCACCTTCTTTGCAACAATAGTTGCCGCACTTCCATCATGCTGTTCAAAATGGGTTTTATGTATGAACTCAATAGCAAAATTTTTGCAATTATTATTATTATTATCATCATCATCATCATCATCATCCACATCACCATCATTTATGGTTTCCTTTCATTATAACTTTATTTCAGCTGCCTTAGTACTGGGCATCCTCTGGAGGCGAAGAGTAACAAAAGCACTTTTGTTTTGCTATGCATGCTATAATTATCACTCCATTTATTCCATTTTAGATGGAGAGTGCTTTCCATAGTATATGGGCTGTACTCATCAAGGTTATCTTTTGTAGTTCACGGAGATTGGAGTTAACAGGGAGTTGCTTAATATACTTCTCAGCTCCCTTCCTTATCATTCCCAATGCACCAATTACTACTGGTATTATTGTAGTACTAAGCTTCTACATTCTTATTATTTCAATTTGCAGATCTATCTTTATAGTGAGAAAGCTTTTCGTATTCCTTTCTTGAGACATTTTGATTTTGTGGGACTGACATATGTATTAATAGATAAGTTCCTCTGTTGTAGTCCTTAATTACAATGTCTGGTCGATTGGAGTCAATTTCTGTCTGTTTGTATTGGGAAGTTCCAAATGATGGGACGCCATCGCCTGTACCACTTCTCATAGGATTTATCATTATCATCATTAGTATCATTATTTTATTGTCTTTGCACAGGTTCTAACGCTAGAGATGTACTACAGTGTCAGCTGTTCACTACCAGTGAACTAAGGTAACACCGCTTATTTTTCGAGCACCTTCCAGAGTATTCAAGTGGTTCCAAGTAGTGCTGTTTTCTGCAAGTGCTCCACCCTTATTGCAGCCCCTATTTGTTCCATGTACTTCTCAAGATTTTTATTCACTGTTCCAAGGGCTCTGACAATTATTGGTACTACAACCACCTTTTTCATCAACCACAACTGCTTAAACCGCCCAAGCTAGCCTGTCATATCTATTGACTTTTCTTTCTTCCTTATTGCATATCCTGTTGTCAGATGGGCATCCTATATCTATGCTCCAGCATAGTTTGCTTTCTTTCTTTGGCTTTCTAATCTCTATCGCACTATTGTTATTATTATTTGGTCACACTATTGTTATTATTATTTTCTTTTCAGAATGTCAAATTCAACGGAGTGTGACACTATGAATCTAGTCAACTACAGACCAATCAAATTGCCTGAACATATGATTGCTCAATTGCTTAAAGATCGATATGGAATGGAACTGATCGATTTTTCCGAACTCATCAGCTATGATGATCGCAATTACTTTGTCCATGTCACCAGTAAACATGACAACCCTTATGTTAAAAAAATCGACTCAAATGGATATCTGTTAAAAATTTTCAATGCGGAATTTTCGAAGAATGAAAATTATTTTGGTAAAATTTCTTTGTATTAATGACTTCTGTATTCTATAATTCAAACACAACATCCACATGAAAAACAAATAATTTTGTATTAACACATTTAATGCATGAAGAAATAAAAACTTGAGTAGAAATATCTCTATAGACCTGGACATGGCTGTGTGGTTAAAAAGTTTGCTTTGCAACCACGTGGTTACAAGTTCAGTACCAAAATATGGCACCTTGAGCAAGTGTCTTAAGAGTCCCAAGCCGTTCAATGCCTTGTGAGTGAATTTGGTAGGTGGAAATTACCGGGAAGCCCATCGTAAATGTGTGTATATGTGTGTGTGTGTGTGTGCCTCTGTGTGTGTGTGTGCCTTTGACAAAAATTAAGTAGTATTGTTGATTTGTTTGACTAAAATCCTTCAAGGTGGTGTCTTAGCATGTCCACAGTTCAGCGATTGAAACAAGTAAAAGAATATATCTTTACATACACACACAAACTCACGGGCACATACACACAATGTGTTTGAGAAGTAATGGATTAATATAGTCAATGGTGAAAAGTTTGTGACGTTGGCACCTACCTCCAGGTCAGCTCTGATCATACGAATCTATGATGAAATATGTTGCAATCTTGAACGTCCATCTGTTGTATTTTCTAGATTCTATATCTTAAATTATATCCTGTAATACATTTATTTAAGACAGCAGTATGTGACTCAAAGGCGATTTAGCTGATATGTCTACAAAGAAACTCCTTTGGTTCACATGTTGTTGACAGGAAAGTGGTTCGTCAAACAATGTACATTACATTATTTAGTCTTGATCCTGAACCTTCTTGGTTCAAATGTCACAAAGTTCAACTTCCTGATTGGTATCTACATTGAATCAATATAGAGCTTTCTATTAACAAGAACCAGTACTCTTGTTTAGATTCAATAATTCGTGTTAGCTTTGACTGAAGAAGTGCAAATACGGTCAAAACACTTCGGCGTCTCTAAAGCCCCTTACGTCAACGAATTGTATGTGTTATGAACACACATTGACTACATTGAAGAGATGTTCTCCAATGATTAAATACAACAGTGATTAAAATATTTATGTTCGAATCTGCCAGAGCTCAGATTCTTAAGAAAGAATAGATACGTTATTGTTTAGATCCTTACTGTTTTATGTGTACCTCATAAATCAATACAGAGCTTACGTTTCATAAAAATTAACAACGTTATAATGGCGGATGATAATATATGACAAAGCATCGTTCTATCTATGAAGAAGGCTTGGGTTCTGCCTACTAAGTCCCGGTGTACAAATTCTTCCCTAATCTCAGAGTAAAGAATTAAGTTTTCCTGCCTTGGTAAAAGGTTTTATAGATTACTTTATTGTTTGTTGCAACAAATACAGGACTGAACAGCAAAACGAAAGGTAAACTTTTGTTTCTGTATTCTAAATAGTATTTATTTCTTTGTATTGGCAGATGGTTTCTATTCTTTAAGTGACCATGTTCGCAAAAATGGAGTACCAACTCCAGAACGAATAACCAACATAAATGGCAACTTAATGTCCTTGGAGGAAATGCCAACAGGTATTTATCAGACTAATTATTAAATTAAATATTGTATTTTTGTTCTCTTATTTATTGTGTATACACTTCGGTGGTAGTTGTACAGAAGACAGATTGTGTGAGACATGTCCAAATCTTGTCATTGGTGAAAGAATGTAGACCGGTGAACATTGCGATCAACACAATATGCACTGAAGTAATCTGATAAGAAACTCCCAATCTAAGAGAAATGAAACATTGATGAAGCCCATGCATTGGCAACTTAAGTTCTCATACCAGACTCAGTTGAAGATTTTTATCTAGTTTCAATGACAAATGCACTGCTTCGCCAAACCTCTGAATAGAGAGATAGCACTAGTGAGTCGTGTTGGTGAGCCAATCACTAGTAGATCAACAGGAACTGTAGTGGTGGTCATCAAAGAAGAACAGATACGAGATGATGGCGGTATGAATGTTTATGACTACGTTTATTACATTTGATGGAAATAGGGCAGCCGTGGCGAAATCGGAGAGATTGCTCTTCCAGGAAATAGGGCTCATTACCACATGTTTTCAAAGACTGAAACAGACCTCTATTTGGAAAATCAAACATTGAAGATACCTCCTAATTCTTTAACGAACTGTTTGAGCATAAATGCAAGGACACTGCTAGGAACGGTTGCCTTATGATCGGAAAAGTTTATTCATTAGGAATATAAAAAGCATGCTTCTTTATCTTTAGAACTTCTTACTACATTCTATTTGCTTTATTACTTCCTGAATTCCACTTTACCAACTTAGTTAGTGGTACTATTATGTACGTAAATGTCCATTACTGTGGTTTTCCAGTTTAATAAAAACCTGTTGCAAAGCGTTTAACAGGTAAATCATTAACAGGTAAACCTAATCATTAATAGTTACGTATCAGCTTCCAGGAATGTGTTTAATATGTAAAATCGGTACATTCAATAACGTTACATCGCTGTACTTAATGGCTGTTTAAGCAGTGTGTTCGTGGATGATTAAGGGGTTAGATATGTACTGATGAAGGGGCAAAACCTCCCGAAATATGGCATATACGCCCATTATCCTTTTTTCATCTTTGCTTTCATTGTTTACATCTGATGTCTCAGATATGAAACATTGTAACAAAGGTCAGTGCTGGCTATAATTTCTATAGAATAACTATAGAGATAACCTTAACAAGTGATGTAAAAGCGCACTGCTAACGCAGTAGAACACGGTGCTGATTTATAAAAGCATTTAATATACTTTATAGTATACTAGCAGTATAGCCAGGCGCTGCTCGGGATTAAGCTAGGATTATTAAGTGATCAAGTGCTTTATTTCAAACCAAAATAAGTAACATGGACATCAGATTTGAGCGAAATCCGTTGAAATTCATTGACTGTTTTTTTAAAAGTTGCATTAGAGATCTGCATAGGAAAAGGTTGATCTGAAGGTTTGCATTGGGCATGTGGATTGGAGTAACTTAGGAAAACTTACCAACAGCCTTAACCAAAAGATAAGGGGCCTAACCCTAACCCTAAACCCTAACCCTAACCCTGACCCTAACACCAACCCTAATCGTAATCCTAACACTAACCTTAACCCTAACCCTAATCCTAACCGTAAAACTCTAACCCTAACCCTAAAACCCTAGTGGAAATCGTGCGGTTGTTAATCTGAAACATTACAAAACCCTTTTTGTGGTCCGAAAAACGGGTTGTGGGGGGGGGGGGGCGGTGACTGACAAATTGTTACATACGTTTTTGTTTCATAGTTGTGAAATATAAACAAAACTCTTTCGCTCCCAAAGTTGTATATGTGCGTGTGTGTGAGAGTGAGAGGGGGGGGGAGAAAGATGAACGATTTAAAACAAATAAATGATTTAAAATAAATATATTTGAATTGTTGTGTGAGAAAGTATATATAATCTCATTATAGAATATAGTGTCTTTCAAAAACATTGTATATTTTAAACTATATCTCATGTTTAAGAAAAAAAAAATGCCTTTTACATTTTACACTTACTCTGTCTTCCTTAACTACATTTTCATTCCTAATACGCTTTCTGCCTCCCTCTCCCACTTTTTCGTTCTTTTTTTTTTTTTTGTTAGACGCTAGCAAAGTAAACTGTCTTGCTTAGAAAAATTTGCTTTGATTTCTGTCTGCCTTACCCACTTTTTAAATTTTTTTTTTTTTGGACGCTAGCAAAAACTGTATCTCCCCCCCGTCACAAACACACTATTTCTTTCTTTCTTTCTCTCTCTCTGTCTGTCTGTCTGTCTCTCTGTCTGTCTCTCTCTCTCTCTCCTTCACGCGCGTACGCACAGATTTGACTTCGCCATGTCAACAAACTTCAAAATTGGTAAAAGTTTATCGATATTTACAGCTATACGCGGGTGCCTCTGAGAAATATTTGGCGAAAATGCACATAATGTCATGACACATCACCTCCTAAAATTGGAGCGACATGCGTGCTAATTTGTGGACGTGCATAAACTACACTCACGTACACACACACACATCCTCTCTTTTATATATATAGATTATGGTTGCATAACGAAATACCACGTCCCTCCAAGTTAGTAATACTTAGAAAAATATGAGGACGATACTGATCTACTGTTTTCATATTGTTTTATGCTGTAGGGAAGAAATTAACCAAGCTCAGTAATTAATTCTAAAACCCCTAAGTGCTTGCTGTTATTTTGTAATCCGAAAGTTTCAATGTTATTCTTAAAATCTGGACCGCATAACGCTCATGTGCTTATCACTGCGACAACGGCTCAAGTATATGTTTCCAATACTGTTAACCTGTTTTTATTTGTTCTGCTAATCTTTTGTCGAAGATTGAAGCACGCTTTCTTGTGAAGTATGTCAGAAAAGTTGATCCGTGCTCTTTGGAGTTTTTAGGACTTTGAATTGAAATGGGAATTCGTCAGAAGCTAGTATTACACTTGAAAAACAATAATCACAGCCAGTTTTGGAGATCATACTATCCATTTCTGATTGTATATTTCACCATTAAATTTTCTGACCTGAGAACAACTATTCAAACTATATCTGCCTTGATGTTCAGAATATTAAAATAGGAATTGTTCCCGTGCATACACTCTTAAGGAGCCTCAACTACTATATCCAGTGTGTGAGTTCATCCTTGGTTAATGAGTTCATCTTTATTAACTACAATCATTGAGTTTTGTGAATTTTATTTCATTCGTAAATGTTGGCTCTGTATCACCTCAACTTACCAGTATTTCCTCAACTTAGATACCAGGGTCTGTTGTCTCAGTAGCTGTGGCAATGAGTTATGGATGTTTAGGACTTAACCAATCACTTTGGGTTTGTGGATCTGTACATGTTCCTAGGGTACAAATATCTGTTATGTGTTGGTACTACTTTGAAGTTGTTTCACAAGTTACAGATTTCTTTTCTTTTTTTTTCTTTTCTACTGGCCGTTCTGAAATGTATTCTTCACTGCAAGTCTGAAAATGTTGAAAATTTACTTTTCAAATGTTACTTCGTATTAATTGATATTTTAGACTTTCTTGTTATTTATTTAATTAACATTATAGAAGAAAACAAAAGAATAACATTTAAATTACTTAACATTATTTGTAATATAACGAAATAAACTTGTATTGTTGTTTTCGTCGTCGTCGGCGGCGGCGGTGGTGGTGGTGGCGGTGGCGGTGGTGATGGTGGCGGCTGCAGTGATGGTAGTGACAGTTGTGGTGATGGTGACGGCTGCGGTGGTGGGGTTCGGTGTTATTGCTGTTGTTATTTTTGCTGGTGGAAGGCAGTGATGCCGTTGCCGTCTCAGTCGTTAGACTTATGTTGCAAATTATTCCGCTTGCATTCACAATTAAATTAGGTTCCAAAATATAGATGTTTCTGAAATGCGACACCACTACTACTATTCTCGCAGCTATTTAGTCCCCATTCGCACATGTTTACTACAACAACAACTACAACTGATTGCTCATTTCATGTTGTAGATGCGAACAACATTGCTGACAGTAGAAACTTGCAACACATGGTTATACTTCAGACATTTCTTCCCGGAGTAGTCATTAGCAAAGTTCCACTGATTCCCAGTCTCGTTTATCAATTTGGGAAGCTAATTGGCTCAATGCACAATTCATTAAAGGTAAGTTTTATTTATTTATTTGTTAATTTCTTAGTACAGTACTATATTTAAGAGATGAGGAATTATGTACATTATTTACATTTGACAGATATTTGTCCTCATCTTGTTGTTAACAAACGTTTTGGCTGATATACCCTCCAGCATTCATCAGGTGTCTTGGGAAAATTTCGAACCTGAGCTAAGTGCAGCGGAGATGCCCAGGGGCTAGTAGAAGGACGTATAAGACCGATCTGGAGCGTGTGCTCGAATTCAACGTGGGCTTTCTTGAGCCTGTCTGGCACCAATCTACGTGGACGAGGGAAAACGAGTGGACCAGTTGTTGTAATAAAAAGTTGAGTCGAGTGGTCTGGGTAGGTTTAAATGAGAGATCTGTTAACGAAGCAAGAAGAGTATGGAACTGGTTACTGGCAGCAGCTACAAAAATGATGGGCTGAGGATAGCAGCAGTATATTCATGTGCTGGTGTAGATAAAGATATGGTAGTGTCCACAAGTCTCTGTTTCCTGACATCTACCAGGAGTGAATAGTGGTGTAAGAAGTCCACCCCGAGAATAGGATTAAGCAGGTCGGCGATGACAAAAATCCATTTAAAATCTAGACGCAAGGCAAGGTCTAGAGTTAAAGATATCTGACCGTAGGTTTTGATGGGAGACTGGTTCACCGCATATAAGGAAATACTGGATAACTGTGACTTATTAGAGCTGAACCGTAATGGCAAAATACTGCAACTTGATCCTGTATCGACCATGAACAACCTGTTTGAGACTAGGCCCCTAATGAAAAAAGCACGATTAGTTGACAAGTTGCGAGAGAGGTCTGACGTGCCCAGGCTCTCTGGGTTCAGTTCTCCGACACTTTAAAAGCACAAGGCTTGTTACAATGACGTGCCTTGTCGGGAAAATGTGCGTGGTACCAACACACCGAAGAATTGCTGGTTGAAATACTGTTGCGTCGCTGAGAAGAGAATGACCGGCTTCGCGAACACCGTCTAACACGACAGAATTTAGCTATTTGGCGCGTTAAACCATCGATAGTCTTCAACATGGCGTCTCCATTTTTAGTATCAGACTGTTGTTGAGAAGACGATGAAGCAATAATCGAATCAGCCGCGGTGGGTCTGTGAGAGAATTCCATTATCCTATCTGCAGATGAAGCGATTTGGTCTATAGAGCTGGTGTCAACCATATTCGCCAATATCGTCTGTACATTAGTTGCTAAGCGGGAAAAAAGTAATTTCTTTACGTAGAAGCTGTCCTCAGGTGTATCGTCACTGAGTTCTCGGATCCGCCTAAGAAATACCGAAGGAGTTCTGTCACCCAGGTTCTCATCCTGTAACAATGCACGGAATCGACTTTCCGATGATTTAGAATTTCTGCGTAGTACTTATGTTCTCAAAGAATCGTAGGTCATGCCTTGTGGACGATCTGTGATGATATCTTTAACGGTGTCTGCTAAAATGGCGGGAATGCCACTAATAAGCACGTGTAACTTTTGTTGAGCGGCTTCTGTACCATGTGCTGTGAAGTAAGAATTAAGCTGTGCAAACCATAGCTTAGCATCGCCAGAATAAGCTGGTATGCAAGTGTTACTCATGATTATGACACGCTTTTCCAGCAGAGCACAGGATGTTCACAGGTATGCTTGTTCAGCTGAACGGAGGCACAATCGTTTATGACAAAGAACAGGCGTGATAAGTGGACTTTCTTCTTTAACGCGAAAGACACGAAATTATTTCAAAACTAGAATATCAGAGGTGCTGGTAGAGTAATGTAGAAATTACCTTGAAGAGTGTAATACGGCCTCGGTTTACCATGTGCTGTGGGCTGCGTATTCAAACGTCAAGTTCATCATTATGTAGTAACAACACTGCATGTGAAAGCGAAGCAGCAAATCTTTAATTCGGAGTCAACATTTTATAATGGCTGGCGTATCCAAACGTCGGGTTCATCATTGTGTAGCGGCTATCGTTTTCTAACGTCGGGGTTACCATTTTGTAGTGATGTCAGTATGTGACAACCTACAATTTTACAATTGCCTGTGAGAAAGAGGGGTCACCATCTTGTACGTAAAACGACAAGAAAATAGGAACTTTTGAGACGTTCATAATAAGTCATAACATATTTATTACTGGATGTAATGCGTTAACATATAAGCATGGTTTAAAAGAAAAAGTTTGTAACATGAACATACTTTGTAACCACATGTCTCAAAGTAAATGAGGCGAATATGTGCGCGTGCGAGGGGTGTGAGTGGTGTGGCTCAATGCGTACGGCTAGGAACCGACAGGTAAAAGGTGCGAAATTAGAATTGCGTTCGCTTTATATAAGGGATGAACCGGAAGCCCCTGACTTCCACATCAACCGGAAGTTAATTGAAAGCTTCTTGAATAGCCGATAATTTTTCGAGATGGTCGAGGGAGATTACTCTCGTTAGATCCCGTTTTCGTTTTGCTTTCCTGCTTGACTGCCAGGGGTCACTACAAGCATCTGAACACGAAAACAACTAGACCAGTAGTTCCTAACCGATTTTTGGTCATGCCCCCGCGAATCATTTCTAAAATCCTGATGCCCTCTTGTGATATTTAATTTTTGTTATTCAAAATTTGGTTAATGTTTACGATATTATCCGGAAACAAAAATTAAAAAAATAGTACAACGGATGTATAAAAATGTGTAGGAAACGAATATGAAAAAAAAAAAATGCACGGAAAGCAACGGGGGTGGAGAGGGCTTCGGAAAATTCACAAGATCCGAGTTTTTCCCTCATAACTTTTAGGAAAATGTTGTCTTTTTTAATGAAATTTTATATAAATGCCTTTCAATCAGCATAGATTAAGATTATAAAGAAATTTGTGGGAAAATCTTTCCCGAGGTGTGGGTAGAGGACTTCGGAAAGTTCACTAGATCCGAGTTTTTCGCTCATAACTTGGTGATAGCTTATCGTGGATAGCGGGTATAAATCCAAATTTTAAATATTCCTCTGAATTTTGACGAACTTTGTTATACTTGCACTACTCATTTTATGTATTTTTGAATCGGCATAACTACAGATTTCTGAACAAGTCGTCCATATCTGTTTCATTTTCTCCGTTTTTGTACGTTTGTGCATCCGTAGCAACAAACAGTCAATGAAGGCAAATGAAGCCCTCACCAGAAAACTCGTTATGCTAAAAATAACAACTCAGCGCCTGGTACACAGAGATATGTTACTAAGATGACTTATCTGCTGCATAAGTAAATTTCCAGGTAAACGTTTCTAATAGAAAGGCAGAAGACACAGAGGCAAAATAAAGAATATACACGCAGTTAGAAATAGAAGTGTAAAGCATAATTTATTACATAATCTTTATAATAAACATGATATTGAATGGAATAATTCCCCGGTTGAACTTTTTTTTAATTACGCGCGTGTGTGTGTGTGCGTGTGGTAGAAATCTACGGATGCACAAACGCACAAAACGGGGACAATGAAACAGATATGGATGACTTGTTCAGAAACACCCGCTAGTGGGGAACAGCTCTCAAAAATAACCCCCAATTGTTTTCCCCCAAAATTCCTGTGTCCTCGGAATCTACATAGTCCGAGGCATATTTGTAGAGTATTTCATTACAAAATATCCATTTCCTAGAAAGTTAAGACGAATTGAACTCCGGTGAATTTTCCGAAAACCCCCACCTCAACCCCTCCTAAAACACTTTCCTCCAAAAATTTTGTATATTCGGAATCTACTTGATATAACACATATTCGTAGACGATTTCGTTAAAAACATCCGTTTTTTTGTAAGTTATGATCCTGCAAAGTCGGTGGGAGGTGGGCAGAAATCTGTAGTCATGCCTTTGAATCAAACACAAAGAGATTTCAGTTCAAGCAAATTTTTTCAGCAATTTCTTCAAAAAGATTTCAATATAAACTTTCGGAAAATATGCTCAAAAAGAAACAAGAAATATTCCGTGAATCTTCTCAGCTGCAAAAGCCTTTATATCAATGATGGAGGTTTTCTTACCTTTTTGCTGAATTCACAAACTGACTGGTGGGAATAAAATGACCTGTTAATTTTCACCTCTATTCATATATATACGTATGTGTGCATTACCAGTACCATAAATCTCTCTCTCTCTCTCTCTCTCTCTCTCTCTCTCTCTCTCTCTTTCTCTCTCTCTATCTCTCTATCTATCTGTCTATCTATCTATTTATCTACCTATCTGTCTCCCTCTCTCTCCTCTCTTTCTCTCTCTCTCTCGCTTTCTGCCTCTTTCTCTTCCTTCACTGACGCTACCCCTTACTTCCACTCCATTTCAACCCATTTCACACTATTCAATTCTTTCATCGCTCACCTCCAAGGCCATTTTATTGCCCTATCAACACTACATTTTTCTTGTGCACCCAGATTTCTTGTCGCCAGAGATAAAAGACTCAATACTCTTAGACACACCCACACACGTAAGTCTGTCTCCAATTTATTTCTCCATAGGGAATTAAGATAGCATTGCTTTCAGTACTGACTAGTTCTATACTGCATACACGCACGCACACACTCACATACACACACACATACGCGCTTATAATTACCTACATCTTTTCACATACCACTAAATCGAAGGAAATAATCTATTCCCTCTTTATGATGAAAACGACCTGTTGTCTCTAAAGTGTTCAAAATTTGATAAAATTGTCCACAGAAGGGATATAAATTTTTTTTTTTTTAATAAGTCATTCTCGAATTGCTTCCTTTCTCTATTGGTATACTAAACATGGTGTACAAAAGGTATAAAAATTCAGCATAACCCTACGCATGCCTCACCAAAATATAACCATGCCCCACTGGAGGGACATGTGCTCCACGTTCGGAATCACAGATCTAGACAGATGTCGAAACACCGACAAAAGCATAACAGTCACAATTGAGGCCAATGAAAGAAATTTGGGTAATTTCAGAATTAAGGAAGCTATTCTCATAGACAGACTAGGGCCCTAAATCAAAAACAGGCTGGAGCTTGGCAGCCAATATATTCTCTAGCTACATCTGGATGCGTGTAGATTTTTTTATATATGTTAATGCATTATTTATTTAAAAAAAGGGAAAGAGAAAAGAAAAGAAAAGAAAAGGAGAAAAAGGGAAGGAAAAAGAGAAGGAGAAGGAGGAAAAAGAAGAAACTGCACTTATAATACATAACTTATAAGCAGCGCTACGGATCTGCCAGCATACACGAGCCTGAGACATGGCCGCCTTCACGCATTTCTCACGAGGAATTTCGGAAGGAGCTTCGTGAGACCAGTGCAGAGACACTTCCGGGGAAAGACAAAAGAGTTGGGGAAGTAAAAGGAAAAAGAAAAAAGCAGTTGGAAAATCGATTGTAGCAGTGATTCGATCAATCCCTAGGGATATCTGAAGGAACTTTTATATTCCGAAATATTATATCAGACTATGGATGATTAAATTACACCAGTTATTATAGTCCATTGTTGTTATTATTGTGCATTGTTGTGCCATTCAAAACACATTATTACTATTTATTATTATTGTTTACAAGCAATACACATTGCTTCAAGCGAACTACAATACTCTCGTATACATACATACATGCATCCATACATGCATATTTACATACATACATACATACATATATCTATCTATCTATCTATCTATCTATCTATCTATCTATCTATCTATCTATCTATATATATATATATATATATATATATATATATATATATATATATATATATATATATATATATATATATATATATATATATGAGTATCTATCTACCTTTTGATATATATATGGGTGTGTGTGTTTTTTGTTCTATCTAGGATTTTCATCATTCGTATTTCGACCAAACTACAACCAGCAGCTGGAGTCTAACCGCTGTTCCAAGACTTAAGGAATATGCTGCTGCTATTGAAGACGATAGTGATCGAAATCTAATAACAGATATTGTTGATGCATTCATTGAAGAAATCATTCCTGCCATGCCAAAATTTCAACAAGGTAAACTCACCTAATATTAACATTTTGTTTCTTTATAATAATTTAGTCAGAAAAGGCGGGACAGGGCCCATGACCGTTTTAAGGCTTTTCTAAGCAAAGTGGTGAGCTTGATGCTGTTGCTGTTCATCTTGAGCATATTTGTAAGTCGAGGCTTGAATGAAAAACTTTACTAGAGAAAAATTTCCTGTGAGTTGCATCTATGTTATGGAAAGACTGGATGAAGTGTTTAATGCATGATCTACGGGACGAGATACAGTACAGGTGATAAAAAAAGGAAGCCAGTAGACCGGATGAAGCTCAATGGAATGAGTGTGTGCAACCATCTTGATATATATATATATATATATATATATGTATATATATTGAAAATTAACTGAGTTTGTTTTCTGACTTGAGTTTCACGCCACTGCGATCTTCAGGCAAGAACTGTTACAACTCGATATTGGTGGTGTATTTATATCCTTTGGTGTGTGGTCTAGTGGCTGTGCTTGTTTATTACTCTGCCTTTTTATACTTATTGATTGGGGGAGGTGTTTTTCTGGCTTAATTATTGATTGTTTATGTTATTTTTCCTTATGACTTGGTGTTTGGATTTCTTGCAATCGTAAATGAGAGTGTATGTTATTAATTTGCTTGAGATATGTTAGAGAGTTGATGAGCTGATGATTAGACGAGTTTTCTTCTTTTTTTTTTCATGTGTGTGCTGTGTAAGGTTGTAAATAGATATTATTTTATATATGGATTGTACCTATTTCTTTCTAGATGATAGATTTAATTCTTCATCCAATTTTGCACAACTACTTAGCTTTTGGGAGAGTCCACTGTATCATAAGCATTTGGAACAGGTCTCAAGTTAACCCATCATCTTAGTGTATCGCTGCCTAAAGCATCAGCTCATGAATTGTTGTTTCTTCTTCCCGCAACCTTGACAGCACATCATGGACGCTAAACTTCTTCCTTTATAACGTCATGAAAATGTTGTTTTCCTAACCCTTTGCCTATCCAAAGCATTTCATAAGTTTATCCTTTACTAGAGAAAAATTTCCTGCTTGTTTTCAGACTTTTAGGTAGCCCTTGTTTCATATGTTTTAATATAAAGTATTCCTTTCATAAGTACCGTGTTATTCTGGTGATTAAAAAAATAATTGAGAATGTGTATCATATACGTTGTATGGACACCAGAGAAATATGTTCTGTATATCACATGTGATACACAGGACAGGCAAAAGGTTAACGTTGAAATACCTACTTCATTCTTGGTTCTGTCTAATATCTAATTATTTCTTTCCCAGGTCAAATCCACGGTGACCTCAGTGATTTGAACGTTTTAGTCGAGGAACGCCATTCATCTGTTCAACTAGAATCCAATAATCAAAGCATAACATCGCAAAAGGATAAACCAGATTTCGTTATATCAGGATTAATCGATTTTGCCGATGCCAGTTTTTCATATTTTATATTTGACATTGCCATAGCTATAGCTTTCATGATGACTAGCAGCAAACTGGTCGATGCAATGGATGTCAGTGGCCATACATTAGCTGGCTATTTGTCGGAATTTCATATGAACTCAACTGAACGTAATGCTTTGCATTTGTTAATCTGTAGTCGAATATCCCAGACTTTGGCAATTGGTTGGTACACCTATGTAAAAGATCCTTCTAATGATTATCCCTTGGTAACAGCTGCCAATGGCTGGCCTCTGCTTCACAGTATTTGGAAGAAACCAAGAGATGAAATTGAAAAGGAATGGGATTTCATCATTAAATCTTACGAAGAACACTGAGATGGCAGAATAATTACAATATACGACAAACTGCTTAGCGCTGTTTCACCATGTCCTTATAAATTTTTAATACAAATTCCACCAAGGTCCACTTTGCCTTTCATCTTTCCGAAATCTATAAAATACGCACCATTCAAATGCTGAGGGTCGACTAACTCATTCATATTATTCTTTTTTCTAGTTACAGTCATTGGACTGCGGCCATAATGGGGTACTTTCGACGGTTTTAGGTGATCGTGTCGACCCCTGTACTTGTTTCAGAATAGTAATAATGTTTTATCGCTCTCTCCTTATCGAATAGCTATATTTTGAATAGAAACGTCCTTTCATATCAAAAATTCATTTAATAGAGATCGATAAACACACACACACACACACACACACACACCGAATTTCCCAATTCTCCTCTATGTTGTTTTCATTTTTTATTCCCAAAGGAACATAATTTTCCGTTAAAATAAAAGTCAATTTTCTAAAAATAAAGTCTTATTTTTATTAACTTTGTCATTGGAATAACAATATAAATATATGTACGAAATAAAATATGTACGAAATTAATATATGTACAAAATAAATATATGTACTTATATTAGGTCGTCAAGTATGAAATTTGTAGAAAGGAAAAAAAAATTGCTAATGTTTTATAAATACAAGAAATAGTTTTATTCATCAACGTATGCACCCATATTATGAATACACTTTTGCCATTTCAGCGGTAGCTTATTCAGACCGGAACTGTAAAAGCCTGGCAATCTAGAGTCAATAAAATCTCGAAAGGCCTGTTTTACAGCATCGTCGGAATTAATTTTCTTTCCTATCAAAAAGTTATCCAAATTCTGGAAGAAGTGGTAGTCAGTGGTGGCAAGATCAGGTGAATATGGTGGATGATGGAGAACTTCCAACTCCAACTCTTGTAGTTTCGCCAATGTCATTTTTGCGATGTGTGGTTTAGTGTTGTCCTGCAATAAAATAGGAGTGGATCTGTTGACTAATCTAGGCTGTTTTTTTTTTTTTTGTAAGTTTCTGCATCATTTGGTTCAGTTGGCTGCAGTATACTTTGGCTGTGATTGATGAGTCAGGTTTAATGAAATCATAATGGATCACACCTGCACCAGATCACCAAACACATCATCAACTTCTTTTGATGAATTTTGATTTTTGAACTGTGTTTTGATGGCTCGTCTTTGTCCAAACATTGCGCTGAACGTTTAAGGTTGTTGTATTGGATCCATTTCTCATCACGTTACAATTCGATTAAAAAATGATTCATTTTTGTGACGCGAAAGTAGCATAATGCAGGCTTCCAAATGTTGTTGTTTCTGATTTTCATCGGGTTCGTGTGGATCCCACTTATCCAACTTTTTCACTTTACCGATTTGAACAATATTATTTTCTTGCTAACACCAAACAACAACGACAATTTACGGGCACTTTGAGATGAATCTGACTCGACGATTGTTTTCAGTTCGTCGTTATCCACCTTTGTTTCTAGTCGACCGCGTTGCTCATTTGTGAAGTCAAAGAACCAGAACGAAATTTTGCAAACCAATTCGATACTGTCTACTGTGTAATAACATTCGAATGAAATGCTCTATTGATATTCCGAGCTGTCTGTGATGCTATATTTCCACGAAAGAACTCATATTTCAAAACTGTACGAATTTCCAACTTATCCATCTCTAAACAAAAATAGCAACAAAAAAAAAAACGATTTATAAATACTCTAAAAAGCACAGAATGAGTTAGAATAAAGAAATAGATGTATCAGCTTTCTAACAAAAAATAAAGATTATCAAAATATAATAATGGCGCAAAATGAGCAGTTGTCAAAGATTACCCTATACCTTACTACAAATTTCATACTTGACGACCTAATATAAATAAAGATGTTATATGGTCACAATTTTCTATGTAGCTGCTGCCTGATCGACAAGAAGCTAGTATACTAAATCTGCGAATTATTCCTTGTTTTTTTCTTTGTTTTTCTCTTTGCTTCTTCTTTTCTTTCTTTCTTTCTTTTTCTACATTTCATTAATACAGTAGATTAAATATAAGTCCAATGCTCCATGGTTCTAAGTTCATATTCTGCCGATGTTTGAAGATTTAGGAAGTCTGCAATTCTACTTTTTACCGTGTATATATATGTGGGGAGGGGTGTTACTCTCGCTCTCTCTCTATATATATATATGACATGTAATTGCTTTCATTTTGTTTAAAACTTCATCGTCGTAGTGTTTTTACCTTCATTTTGTGATAGATAGCTATCACACAAAAAATACTAGCTTTCAAATCCTGTTTTCTGATTGGGTAAAGATTATCAAACTTTACACGTCTATATCATTTTTCTGGAACTTTTCTGGAATAAATGAATCCCAAAATCATACTCAGGGTGAAAAATTATATCAGCATACCAATTTTGAAAATTTTCACTTAATTTTAAAATTTCAAAACCTGTGACAGCAACAGAAAAGATCTACCCACCTCTCTCTCTTTCTTTCTCTTTCTCTGTCTTTTACGTTTATCTCGTTGTAAACTCGCTTTCTCCCTCTCTCTCTCCCTCGCTCTCCTTCTCTATATAAGTATAGTGCACACACTGAGTGTATGTATATCTGTGTGTGTGTGTGTGTGTGTGTGTGTGTGTGTGCGTGTGTGCGTGCGTGCGTGCGCGTGTTTGTGTGTGTTTGTGTTAGTGTGTGTGTTTGCCTGTCTAAGGAATTTCATCATGGCGACGCTACTAATAAACTGTGCGATGAGTAGATTGTCGCATTTTATATTTTTAATTTTACGCATGCGCATTATTTGTTTTGGATTTTGTCGACCACACAGTATAGTAGGGTCAGGTGGGCACCCTCTGTGAGAAAAACGACACCATGACGCGATTCACACTGCTAGAAATTTGGAAACGACATGCTGTACTGCTTGGCATTCGCGCCGGAAGATCCAATACGAACAGATGGTCAACACACAGAACAATCGTTGGCTTGCTGTGTCCCCAAAATATGTACTGAGAGTGATAAAAATCAAACATCCAGTCAACATTATGGTGTTTGGAGTGATCACTAGTGATGGCAACGTTATGCCTCCATTCGTCTACCCACATGGCCTCAAATTCCACACGGAGGTCTACATCAAGAGCCTGGAGGAGGTAGCACTGCCCTGGGTCAAGAGGGTACTGCTGGAAGACCCTATGTCTGGTAACAGGACTCTGCACCATTCCACACAAGTAGGAGAACCCAGTCATAGCTGCCAGACAATTTCTGCGACCACATCAACCCCAACATCTGGCCATCTAACTCCCCAGACTGCAACCCACTTTATTATGTGTGGGGCGCAGTTGAGCGAGAGACCAGCAAAACTCCTTGTAACCAAAGATGAACTGAAGGCAAGGATTATGGCAGCATTCACCAACATAAACAAGGAGACCGTCCAGAAGAGTTGATGGAGATTCCGAAATCGACTAGAAGCCGTGGTTAAAGCTAATGATGATTTTATTGAAAAAATTTACTCTTTCGTATTTCAAGATATTTTTATGTAGTTTTGGTAAACATATCTGTTAAAATGAGATGTGTTATTTTCATTTTTGCATAATTTAGACGACTAACATATTCACCGCACCCTGTATATATTGTATGTACAGGGACATACAATATATATATTGGAAACACCTAGCATCATAGCATTATAATTTTGAAATATCTAGAAAACCGTCAAAAGTTTGTTTATTTTTGTTTGTTTTTTATTTATCATTCGTGTTGTTTAATATGTTTTGCTAAACTTATTGTTTCTTTACAGATATCATGAGGAAAAGGTAATTAAAATTCATTAAAATGACAGATCTATCGGACTTTTAAAGAGGTCAAATTGTCGGTACTTGTATGGCAGGCGCTAGTGTAACGAAAACAGCTGAAATGTCTGGTGTATCAAAAGTACTGTTTCGAAAGTAATAACAGCCTTTGAGAAAGAGGGAAAAACCTCCTCGTCGAAACAAAATTCTGGAAGAAAACCAAAACTTTCAGATAGGGACCGTCAGACTCTTACTCGAATTGTGAGAAAGGATCACAAAAGTACAGCTCCCAAAATTACTGCAGAGCTTAATGACCACCTCGAGCACCCAGTTTCCACAAAAACTGTTTGTTGGGAGCTGCACAAAGCCGGATTTCATGAGAGGGCTGCAGTCAGAAAACCATTACTTTCAAAAACAAACGTTGCAAAGCGTTTGGAGTGGAGTAAAAACCTATAGAATTGGTCCCTTGAGCAGTGGAAGAATGTTATTTTCCCGGACGAGTCATCCTTTACCATATGTACGACCATCGACCGAGTATACGTGTGGAGACAGCCAAAAGAAGCATTTGACCCAAACTGCCTTCTTCCAACTGTTAAACATGGAGGAGGATCTGTGATGACCTGGGGGGGGGGCTATATCTTGGAAGTCTGCCGGCCCAATGGTTTCCCTTCTTGGCAAAATTAATAGTCAAGACTATTTAAGCATTTTAACTGGTCAAATTTATCCTATCATTGCGGAACTGTTTCCGGAGCGAAACGCAATCTTTCAGGATGCTAATGCACCAATTCACACAACTAAAGTTGTTACTAAATGGCACGAGGAACATTATAGTGAAGTTGAATCTCTTATCTGGCCACCACAGTCCCCAGATCTCAATATTATTGAACATTTATGGTGCATTTTAGAAAAACAAGTAAGGAGTCGATATCCTCCACCATCATCACTACAAGAACTGGAGACTGTTTTAGCTGAAGAATAGACAAAAATTTATTTGGAAACAATTCAAACTTTGTATGAGTCCATACCTTGTAGAATTCAACCTGTAACTATTGCTAAAGGCGGTCCTACGCCATATTAAAATAATTTTTTTGAAATTTTAAGGTGTTTCCATTATTTTGTCCAGCCCTAGTATGTATGTATGTATGTATGTATGTATGCATGTTTGTATGTGTGTGTGTGTGTGTGTGTGTGTGTGTGTGTGTGTGTGTGTGTGTATGTATGTATGTATGTATGTATGTATGCATGTATGTATATATGTATGTTTCAGAATAAAGCATTAGTTGAGTACAGAATCTAATATGAAATTAAATGTCAAAGGAACAGCGAATTATGCAATGCATTTCATTAACTTAGAGCCACTTCTACTATAAGATGCAGTGCACTCAAAGCTGAGTACTTGTGCATCACCTTATAGCTTCCTCGGAGATTCTAAAATGAAGTGCAAGTTTCATTGGGAAAGTATTTACATATCTGTACCATGTGAGGAGGGAAACTGTAGATTGATGCGTGCGCGCAAGCAGCTTTACATTGGAAATGCGATGGTACTATCTGATGTTGTCAATGGTGCTCAAGACTCTGGTGTCGAGGCTGTCGATCCTCTCTTTGTCGGAGTTTTCGTGAAAGGTACGTTTCTGCTCCATAAAGGAGAACAGACAGGACCGACGCGTTGTTAATGTGGAGCTTTGTCTTCTGGGAGATAGAGCAATGACTCCAAAGTGACTTCCATGAGAGTGCATGACTTCGGTGGCCAGATCACATCTGAGGAGTTAGGTCTCCATTGTTAGTGAGTCCAAGAAGGTGAAGGGTCTGGTCCATCGTCGACTTGCATCAGCTTGGTCTTTGCCCAACTCACATACATGCATGCATAAATTTGGCATGTGATGTCAAGGTTGCGATGGATGAAGCATCGTTGAAAGTTATGGAAGAATGGAAAGTAATGTCATCTGCGTAAGACTAGACATTATTTGGCGAAGTGGCAAGATCATTGTTGTGTAGACTGAAGAAAGTGTGTGGGAGTGGGACAAAACTTAACCTGGATTACACCGGAGTTCATAAAATGAGGGTGAAAAAGACCTATGTTAACACCAACCACGATTGTGAGACCTGATAAGAAATTAGCGATTCAAGAAACGAGAGATGGATAGAGTTTACAGGCGGAAAGTTTCGATTTCAGACATAGCCAAAAGCTTTACTGATGCCGAGAGCGGTTATATTGCTTTCACTACGTCACTCCTCCAAAGCAAGAGCCCACTGGAGGGTAACAAGGAAAGTCGTTGTTAAAGGCTGACTATACTATCCAAAAGATAATGGAAGTGAAATAGGCCGATAGTTAGCAATATCAGAAGTTACCTTTCTTTGGAGTGGAACACTTTAAAGCGTGTTTCCAAATAACAGTTTGGTAGGTATAGGGGCTAGCTCTGGGGTGCAATGTTTGAGGGTAATGGAAGGGACATTGTCAAGACCGGTGGTCTTATGAATTTGAAGTAACTGAAGATACTTTCACACTGGGCATGTATACAAGGCGATGGATTGGATGAGTTAAGACGGGTGAATGTGGAAAAGATTTTGCCAAGTGTAGAACCTAATTTAGTTAGAAAGAAATATAAATACGGAACCCAAAATTTGTTCTATCTCTTTGGTCACTTAGCGCTGAGCCGAAGAGCAACTATTTCTCTTCCTTATGGATTGTCATCGTGCGACAATTCAATTTTCACGCAATCTACTTGTCAGCACAGAGAGGTAGATTCTTTTAATTTTTCTCTTTCCTTTTTCCACCGGTCTTCTAGCAGTCAGCAAAAGATGAAGTTAACTACCTACAGATTGGATATTAATACTGCAAATAATCACTGTACTACATATTGCTGCAATATGTCTTCCTCCTACCAATGTCTACTTTTCAACCCATAGCTTGATGAGCAAAGTGAAACCGGTTCATACTTTAATTATGTTGGAAGAACAAAGTGTTATTTTGTATACAATCGTATAACTTTATTATTATGACTCTAATATACTCCTTAATCCTGTAAAATAAATCTCCTGTGTTTTTTCCTCTTTTCTCTTTCTGTATATCCAACCACGTGTGTTCCTCCACTAAAATATTTCTACATTATATATATATATATATATATATATATATATATATATATATATATCGTCAGTAAATCATAAATCCCAAAAAGAAGCACACTCTAAGTTATAGAGCAGTAAACTATATAGATAAAGATAAATATGACCAGTTTATGGGGTTACCCTGGGTTTCACGTCCATAAAGCGCTTAGGTTTACAGCGTTTCTTCAGACCCTAAATCTGTTGGCCTATGGCCTCTCTAAGGGTCTGAAGAAATACTGTAAAGCTAAGCGTTTTATGGACGTGAAACTCAAGATAAGCCCATAAACCGGCCACATCTATCTATCTATCTATAAATATATATATCAAAATAAAGAACAAGGATATCTAAAGGTAATGCAGTACGATCGTTTCATGCGACTCCATTTAATTGATCAATGTAAACATTACATCAAATATAAAATTTAGAGCAATAATCACTTTATTTTGAAACTGTATGGATAATACAATACTAAATTCTGGTGCCTAAACTTAAGTACCATATTCACCTGAATATATATATATATATATATAATCCGTTCTGTCTATCTGTTTGTGAGCTTATAACTGGAGTATTGTTCACCCGATCGACTAAAATTTTAAACATGGCTACATGACAGAGCTGGTCATTCCGTAATCTAAAAGCATTTTCAAAATAGTTAGTTTCAAGGTGAGAATCGCTATTTTTGTAATCTTTTTGTCCTGTTTGTTCCGCCATAAAAATCAATCAGTTGCTAAGACAACCGGTACACACGCACGTCCATTTCATATAGACGTATATACATCTTTCACTTTCTTTCTCTGTTCTTTTCGCTTATCTTCAATCAAGTATCGTAAAAATGTTATACTATTACGTCACATTTTCAATGTGTGTGTACCTTCACTCACTCACTCCATCTCACTTTCCCTCTCACATACACACGCGCTAGCACGCACACACGCGCGCGCACACACACACACACACGTCCATTTCATATAGACGAACATACACCTTTCACTTTCTTTCTCTTCTTTTGAAAGTTTGAAAGAAGTCTGTCCTCAACCGGCACACACGCACGCACACACATACGTCCGTTTCATATAGACGTATATACATCATTCACTTTCTTTCTCTGTTCTTTTCGCTTATCTTCAATCAGCTATCGTAAAAATTTTATACTATTACGTCACATTTTCTATAGATGTGTGTACCTTCACTCACTCTATCTCTCTTTCCCACCCTCTTTCTCTCTCACATACACACGTGCAAGCACGCACTAACCAAACATCTCCACAACACATTCCAAGTTAACTCTCTTCACCTATACAAACCGTCCAACGGACGGGGTGTCGTTTGCTAGTATATATATATATATATATATATATATATATATATATATATATATATATATATATATATATATAAAAGAATGAGATAAAGAGACCAATGGCATAAGTAAATTTATATTTTATGTAGAATGTCTTACAGCTGTTTCAGGGATACATTGAATTTTCCCTGAAACAACTGTAAGACATTCTACTTAAAATATAAATTTACTTATGCCATTGGTCTCTTTATCTCATTCTTTTTTATATATACACACGCTAATACACGACCCATGTTATATTCCCTATTCATGTTGCAACCACATCAGGGGCAAAAACTAGTCGGTATACAGCACTTACTCGGTATTACCTTATCATTAGGGTCTGGTGACTCCATTACCCTTCATAACCTTTATATATATATATATATATATATATATATATATATATATATATATATACATACATACATACATACATATATACACACACGCACACACATACACGATGGAGTGCTGAAAAGTTCCTGGCTTTGGGGATAACAAATACAGTAGGATCAGTTAATATGATTGTATACAACATATTCCCCTCTCAGAGCCACATACTTATTGCAGCGGTCCTGTTTTTCTAAAGCCCTGTAAAAGAACTCGGAAGGTCGAGCTTCCAGCCAGGCCTTTTGCGACACCCTTATAGCCAGGAACTTTTCAGCATTCCCTCCTGTATGTGTGTGGCTTTCCCTTTGTCCCCACCCCTTTACCGCTTAACAACCAGTGCTGGTTTGTTAACATCTCCATTAACTAGCGGTTCGGCGAAGCAGACTTAAAAAAAAAAAAAAAAAAGCGAAGTACGAGCTTCGATTTTTCGATTAAACCAGGGTTGCCAGACATCCCTTATATACGGGAAATATCCCATGCTTGATAATTTTGTCCCCTGTCCCGTACTGATCTTTCAGGGACATCCCAAACGCCATGTATTTAGTTCATTTTCAAAATCACGTAATAAAAATAAATTTTTACTACCTTCTTACGGTTCCTAATTGTAACTTTATAAGTAACTATGCTTTCTTTTTTCATAGTCTCTTGATGAAAATAACCTAAATGTAACGAGGAAACTAGTGTTGCTGGAAGTTTACACAAAACTGACGGGTTTGCAACTTGATACTGTTAACAAAGTGTGTGGTTACTACTTAAAAACTTCCTTATTAAAATATTGCGTAATGAAATCGGTTCATTCTTTTTGAATAACCCTGAAATATTCAAATGCTTTCACACTAAAAGATTTTTTTCTATATTGTCTCTATTTGTCATTAAATAAAAAAAAATTACAATGATTTCGATTTCACAGATTTTCTTGCTTATTTCTCTGTTTCTGTATTAAAGAAATATTTTCAAATTATTTCACTCTAACAGAATTTTTTTTTTCTTTAGCTTGTATTAAATAATTTTGAAATTTTACTTTTGTTTTTCTCATAACCCGTTAAAATAATTGCTTTATGTTTTTAACTTATGTCTCTACTTTTATGTTCTGGGTGAGTAGACATGTATAAATTTATATGTATACAGAGATATTTTAAGAGTGTCCCGTATATCTAATTTTCTAATCTGGCAACCCTAAATTAAACCCCTCAAAGCGATGCCCCAGCATGGCCGCAATTCAGTGGTTTCCGTGTTAGTTGTACGCTGAAATAGGAAACTACCAACGGACTTTCTTTAACCGGAAGTTTTGTTCTGCTAAAGTTTCATTCTGAACAACACTATGCAGATTTATTACTTGTTAGAAGAGAGAGAGAGAAGAGCGAAGTGAAAATAAAGTAGGACATTGCTGAAGGTGAATTGGAAGTCGCTAGTAGTGGATTTTTTAAATTCATTATCTAAAATTGGTAAAAGGTGATAAAAAGAAATCAAGACTAGTGGTAGAAGTGAATATCACTGTTTTATCTAGCAACAATTGTAAGTAAATAAGTTCAATATAATTATTGTCTCTTATCAACATCATTTCATCGCAACCCTGTCAGTTATTTCCCCCTATCTAAAACAATCAGAAACCGAGTAATAGACAAACATCACTTCTTGATAGTGCAGGTCCAACATTTCATTAAAATTTTTATCTTACTCATTTTTCTCTTACTAATAATAACGCACAACATTCTCTTCAAATTAGGTTAGTTTTGTTTTGCATCTCCATCGCCTTCATTGCAATGTAATGCTAAAGGGAAATAACCAAAGTAAAAGCTGACCGATCGAATGATGCTACCCACCTAGAAAAGACGTAAGATTTCATTCAATGTATGATCGAAGTTTTTGACAGAAGCGAATCTTTCGACCAATTCATTTCTCATTCTGACATTTTTATTATGTCAGTCACCAGTGATGGGACATGCAAAGTTCTACTTTTGCAATTTAATATTTTAATCATGGAACTTATGTAATACAGTTGTTACCAAAACAAACATTGATATCTTACACACGTCGAAAACACCGGCTTTATAGCATGATATTGTATTATGTTCATGCTTTTCAGCAACGAAAATGAAATAGAAAAAACAAATCAAGATGTAAACTTGGCATATTTTCTCTTAATTCCGATTGTAGAAGCGATCTTTGGTTTTACGAAGATATTTCTGAGGTACCTAAAATCAAAAGCTTGTTTTAGAATAAATGGTAAATGGAGAAATTCGGGATGTATAAAAAATAAATATGGTTTACTTGAAATAACGAAACAAAAACAAAACATTGTTTTACTTTTTACTTGTTCCAGTCATTAGACTGCGGCCATACTGGGGTACCACCTTGAAATTTTTTTAGTCGAATGAATTGACCCCAGTACTCGTTTTTTTAAACCTGGTACATATTCTATTGTTTATTTTTTGCCGAACCGCTAAGTTACGGGGACAAACACACACCAGCACCGGTTGCCAAACGGTGATGGGAGACAAACAAACACAAAGATACACACACGCTCAGGGTTTCTTTCAGTTTCCGTCTACCAAATCCACTCATAAGGCTTTAGTCAGCCCAAGGATATAGTAGGAGATACTTACCCAAGGTGTCACACAGTAGGATTGAACTCTGAGCCATATGGTTGGAAAGTAAGCTTCTTATCACACTGCTATGCCTGCGCCTAATTTAAGATGTTTGCAACACCTTAACTTAAGTAGTTTGACGCTACTTAACTTCAGGGATCGAACGAGAACCGGTGTTTTCAACGTGATATGGCCGTAGAGTAAACTTTCATTACAACATATATTGCAGGGAGTGAAAAAACATTTTTGTCCATACTTTGATTTTGATATGTAATGATGTAAAGGATACTTTAATTTTAAAAGTGTATTAAGAGAAAAAAGTCGAAAATCTTTTAGGTACTTGGAAGTATTTTATTTAAAAACATTAATTATAATGTGTAATGTTGTACGAGAATCGGCAGAAATTTTGAAAAGATCGATGAGTAAACAATATTGTTTTCAAAGATACAGAAATAATTTTTTTTTTTAATTCTCAAACGCGTGATAATGCTAATAAATAGCGTGATCAAGGATAAATTATCCAGGTACTACTAAAGCAGCGCGGACCCGAACGCGCAGTGGCGCGTCCGCGCTAGCTAGTCGTGAGTGGTCGATCCTAACCCTAACCCTAACCCTAAACACGTATTCATTTGCACACGCGGGTTAGGGATAGGGTTAGGGTTAGGGACAGGGTTAGGGTTAGGGTTAGGGATAGGGTTAGGGTTAGGATCGACCACTCAAGACTAGCTAGCTCGGACGCGCGACTGCGCGTTCGGGTCCGCGCTGCTTTAGTAGTACCAATTATCCATACATTGCAAAAAAATAGGTTACCGGCCAGAAGGAAACCATGATGTTTTTAAAATATTACCCGCTTTTCTTTGTTGAAATTACGCTACAATTCACTCTATTTACCGCATAAGTCTGTAATTTATTGTTTTTTTTTTATATGTAGTTAACACGCGGAATTGAAATCGAAGTAGAGTAAAAATGTAACAATTATTTTCATAAAATCATGTTGACTTAATCGGCTAAAATATATTTTAGAGGTGTAAAATTAATAGGAAAAGGATCGATATTTTGCAGTATATAGAGGGAATTTAATAAGTTCAAATCCGTCTCAAGTTGACGAGTCAAATTCTTTACGACATAATGTACTAAGTTAATAGAGAATAAATATATATATCTGCTTAGTATATCACACCATGTTAATGTTGACAAACATCAACAGTTAGTGTAGAATTATCTCCCCTACATTAATCACAAATTTTAATTTTTTGCATTTTCGTTTTAAAAAAACAAGAAAAATTGCACCTGAGTGTCGTGTTCATTTGACTTGATCTTTTCTTTTACTTGTTTCAATCATTAGACTGCAGCCTTTCTGGGGCACTTTGAAGGGTTTAGTCGAATAAAATCGACTTCAGTATTTTTTTTAAAGTCTGGCACTTATTCTATCGGCTCTTTTTGCCCAACCGCCAGGTAACTGGGAGGTAAACAAACCAGCACAGGTTAAGCAGCGGTATGGGTCAAACACAAACATAAGGACGCGCATATATATTTATGATAGATCGCTAGCCACTATACCTTTTTCTATTTTCTCTCCCTAATTATTTCTGTATTTCTTTCTGTCGAAGAGCGTAGGCTCGAAACGTAAAAGACTTTCTCACTTCTCGAGCGTTAAACTAATACATCTGTTTGTTGTTTACACACCCGTCTTCGTCTTTTTTTTTTTCTTTTTTGTAAATTCTCACTATATTATGATTGACCGTTGACTGAACACTATTCAATTTTTTTTCTCCGTGTTTTTCTCCTTGTCTCCGTATTCTTTCTGTTGAAGAGCGTAGCTCGAAACGTCAAAGACTTTCCGTATTCCCGAGCGTCATACTAATATATACTTTTGTTATTTACACCACCTGTCCTCGTCTGTTGTTATTTTTTGTATAATCTCCCATATATATATATATATATATATATATATATATATATATATATATATAGTTCAAAAAAACAATAACAAAAAAACAACAAAGTGAGGACGTGATATGGATAGTATTATTGGACGCTCAGGAAAGGAAAGAGAGAGTGTATGACGTTTCGGGCGTAGCCCTTCGTCGGAAAGATGGAAAGTTCGGAGAATGGAAGAACGGAGAAAGAGGAAAATGGTACCGATGCCCACGAGGTTACATGATGAAAAGACCGGAAGAGGAGGTGGCGGGGGAAAAGTTCTTTCTAAGATAGGAGAGTGAAAAAGGGAGATGAATTTGTGCGTTTGCGAAAGTCTGCGAGTGTGTGTGCGTATGTATGTGTGTGTGTGTGTGTGTGTGTGCATGGTTTGGTGGTTTATCTGTTAGTGTGTTTGTGTGTGTGTGTGTGTGTGTATGGCGTAGTGGAAGAAATTAGTAGCAGGACTGGTTAGTGGACGCTGTAGACAGTGTAGGTAGAAGGTCAACAGGTGGTTATTTGGGTGTGTGTGTTCGTGTTTGTGTGGGGTTGTCGGTGTTCGGTACGTGTACGTGTGTGTGTGTATTTTGTATGTGCGCGTGTGTGTATGTGTATGTTTTCTGTGCGTGCGTGTGTGTTTGTGTGTATGTGTATGTTGTGTGTATGTGCGTTGCTGTGTACGTGTGTGTGCGTGCGTTTGCTATTGCATATGCGTGTGTTGTTTATGCCCATGTGTGTATGATTGTATGCGTGTCTGTGTGAGTGTGTAGTGTTGGTGAGAAGTGTGTGTGTGTATGTGGGTGTGTGCGTGTGTGTGTATATGTGTGGATGTGCGTGTGTGTGTGGGATTGTGAGTGTTAGGTACGGGTGTGTGTGTGTTTATGTGTGTCTGTATGTGTTTCCGTGTGCGCGTGTGTGTATATTTTTTGTGCGTGCGTGTATGTGTATATTGTGTATGTTTTCGTGCGTGCGTATGTGTTATGTATATGAGTGAGTATTGTGTATGTGAGAGGTGTGTGTGCATGTGTGTATATGTGTATGTGTGCATGTGTGTATATGTGTATGTGTGTGTGTGTGTGTGTGGTTTTTTGTATGTGAGGGGTGTGTATGTGTGTGCGTGCGTATGTGTGCCAGGTATGTGTGTTATTTTGTGTGTGCACTCCTGTGTGTATGTGTGTGCATGTGTATGCGGCTGTGTATGTAGGCGTGCGCGTATATATGGGTGTGTGTGTGTATATATGTGCGTTCGGCTATGTGTGTGTGAGGGCGCGTATGTATGTTTGTCATGTATGTGGGCGGTATATATGTAAGGGAAGGCGGCGAGCTGGCAGAAACGTTAGCACACCGGGCGAAATGCTTAGCGGTATTTCGTCTGTCACTACGTTCTGAGTTCAAATTCCGCCGAGGTCGACTTTGCCTTTCATCCTTTCGGGGTCGATTAAATTAAGTACCAGTTACGCACTGGGTTCGATATAATCGACTTAATCCGTTTGTCTGTCCTTGTTTGTCCCCTCTGTGTGTAGCCCCTTGTGGGCAGTAACGAAATAGGTATATATGTAAGGTGTGTGGGTATGTGTGCGTGTAGGTAGTGGTGAGATAAAAAGTGGAAAAAAGTAAGTGTAATAACAAGAGAATAATGGATATAATGTAAGGGGGACGAGGGGGGGGGGTTAAAAAAAATTATGTAAAGTCATAAGGAAGAGAAGGCTGCGTTGAGTCCGAAGAGGAAAGAAGAATTAAGGTTGAAAATGTAGCGTTGCTCCAAGTGGAGTCGCGAGGGAGTGGACCCATGGTGCAGGGCGAGGCCAAAAACGGAGATGTTAGAGGGAGAGTGGTTGGGCAGTTGGAAGTGACGGCCGACAGGGGAGTCCGAACCTAGCCGAACGTCCCTTAGGTGTTCGGTGAAACCGTCTGCCCCACGTAGAGTTGGTTGCATAGGGTGCATTTGATGCAGTAAATAAGGTTGGAGGAGGTGCAGGTGAAACTGTGTGGAATGTGAAGTGTTTGTAGGTTCGATCCGGTGACAGAGGTAGTGTTCGTGATGAAGGGGCAGGTGTGACAGCGGGATCTGGAGCACGGGAAGGAGCCGGGTGGGGGTGGGGAGGAAGAGGAGAAGGTACTGCGGACCAGTAGATCGCGTAGGTTGCGGGCGCGTTTGAAAGCGGATAGGGATGGGTTGGGGAAAATGGGGTGGGTAGTGGGATCGAGCTGGAGGCGACGGAAGGCCCGTAGGATCCTCCGACGAAGGGGTAGGGTGGCAGGGTGGAAACGGAGTGGGAAAGGGGTACGGTTAGGGGATTGGTGTGGGGGAGGAGAGAGGGCGGTGGTGCGGTCGATTCGACGAGCGCGGGCGAGGGCGGATTGGACAAGGTGGGAGGGGTATCCTCGATGCATGAACAGACGAGCAAGATACTGGGATATATATATATAATTATAAATATATAGGGATCAGCATGAGATTGCTTCACCAACATACTGAAAATTTAGAAATAGCAGCCAAAGAACTACTAATTCTAAACTACAATTTTTTCTCTAACGGATGAAAAAATTGTAGTTTAAAATTAGTAGTTCTTTGGCTGCTATTTCTAAATTTTCAGTATGTTGGTGAAGCAATCTCATGCTGATCCCTATATATTTATAATTATAAATCTTTTTACCGATAATGGTTTTTTTTTTGCATACTGAACTACTTGGCAAAATTGTTAATTATTAATTTATTAACTAATTGGCAATTCCCTGCCCTATATATATATATATATATATATATATATATATATATATATATATATATATATATATATATATATATATATTCTTTTCAACTCTAGGCACAAGGCCCGAAATTTTGGGGGAGGGGGGCCAGTCGATTAGATCGACACCAGTACGCAACTGGTATTTAATTTATCGACCCCGAAAAGATGAAAGGCAAAGTCGATCTCGGCAGAATTTGAACTCAGAAGGTAAAGACAGACGAAATACCGCTAAGCATTTTTCCTGGTGGGCTAACGTTTCTGCCAGCTCACTGCCTTAATATACAGCTTCTGTCTACCAAGTCCACTCACAAGACTTTGGTTGGCCTCAAGCTATAGTAGAAGACCCCTATACCAAGGTGCCATGCAGTGGGTCAGAATCCACAACCGTGTGGTTAGGGAAGGAAAATCTTTACCGCACAGCCTGCAACTTCATGTATTTGTCTGTTCCAATGATTCATTAATTACTCATGAACAATCTCTGTCTCTACCAAGGTTCACTTTGATTGAAGAACCCAGTGGGTTCAAACTTGAGAACCATGTGACTAAAGAGTTAACTTCTTACTCATACAACCATCCTAATTAATGCTCCACTTCAACAAAATGGAGCATTTTAGCACGATACACATGAGCAATAAATCTTCCTCTGGATTGAAAACAAACCTCTATCATAATTTAAGTTGCATCAATCTCTCTCTCTCTCTCTCTCTGAATATAAGCCAATGGAGAGAGAACCTCTACTTTGTTGCTCAACTCCTGGGAATTGAAATTTTTTAACAGCTGGGTGCACCTGTTGCTGATTCTTGTCTATTTTCAAGTATGGGGTCCACTTATTCCACACATCTTTGAAGTCCGATTTTTTTTTTGAGAAATGTAAATGTAACACACACGTACATGCATACATAAAGACTACCATGTGTGTGTGTGTTTGTATGTCAATGTGTATGTATGTATGTATGTATATCACATTTGTACACCATACAATTCACAACTGACTCTCTATCAGGGAGAAGTTGATAAAACTTTATTAATAACAAGTTAATAGCAGAACTTTATTAAATAAATCCGACATAAATTTTAACAGGACAGGTTTGTTGAAATACAAAATTATTTTCATCTTTTATCCCTTTCGTTTTTCATATTTATTTTTGTTATAAAACCTCATAGCACATTCAGCTGTTACTGTTTTTACAGAGTTACTTCCCCTTAACTGTTTTGCGCTTCTCTATCCTTTAACTGTCAGCTTAGATAATTTTCATTAAATCTTTTGTGTTGATTGACCTGTTATTGACTGTATCGACTCTTATAGATTAGAATGATTATCGCACTTTGTCATTTGGGAAAGTTACCCTGTCTTATACATTTTCGAATTTTTTTTTTATTTATGTGCACTGAAATTCCGATGCAATCGTAATATACGCCATCTGAAAGCTAAAGTTATGAGGAAACACAGTCGAAGGAGATGCACACACGTGTAGATATGTCACACAAAAAGACATTACTGGAAGAGAAATCCAGATGGTTAACGGCCCGGAAAGGAAGAAATATCGATAGTGGTTAATGCAGGTCGAAGCTAGGGGAAATAATATGGGAGACAATAGGAGGAGGGACGAGCTAGTTGGGGAGGGGGGCGAACACAGATGGTACAAGACGAAGAAGTTTCAAGAAGTAGGTGTCGCTCTTATAACAGTAGAAAAGATAAGCCAACAAAAAAACACCATACTCCTTAACAAAGAACAGATAATATTCAACTTAACGACTAATGCAATACTGGTTTCAAATTTTAACACAAGGCCAACAATTTCGGAGGTGGGACTAGACGATTAACAACGTCCCCGGGGTTCAACAGGTATATATTTTATCAAACCAGCGGAATTTGAACTCAGAACATAAAAACGGAAGATATGCTAAGTATTTTGCCCATATGCTAACGATTCTGTCAGCTCACCACTTTAATGACTAAAGCAATATTAAAATTGATAAAAATACATGATGTTGGGTTTATATTACAATATAATGTTGTTGGGTTTATTACAGTATTACAACATTATTACAATATTACAACATTTTATTATTATATAATGTTGTTGGTTTTATAAACCCAATACATAATGTTGGGTTTAAAAAGCACTCAATACATGATGTTGAGTTTTAAAAGTACTCAATACATGATGTTGGGAATGAGTTGATGATTTACATCACTGTTACTTGAAGTTTTGCATTTAATCAGGGGCCATAACTATCTTCTTATCACCAAACAATAAGCTTGTCCTTTTCTTTAATGGCATGTAAACTTTAGAGATTCCTTGGCTCTTGAGATGATCTCCCTTCTCAAGTGGGGCTGGTATTAATTGCCATTTAATAATCATGACACATCTTCTAGTGGCATAAATCAAGGATTTATGTTGTATGGTATTTGATAGACCTTTATTTGTCTGTGTTATTTCTCTTAGCTCAGTTGTTTAGATTATGCAATATACAGTACCTGGCCTTAAATACATTATTTGTGGAAGAAAATAGATATACATGATATGGCTGTAATAATAATCCTTTCTACTATAAGCACAAGGCCTGAAATTTTGGGAGAGGGAGAGCCAGTCAATTAAATCGACCCCAATATGCAACTGGTACTTAATTTATCAACCACAAAAGAATGAAAGGCAAAGTCGACCTTGGCAGAATTTAAACTCAGAACGTAGTGACAGGTGAAATAACACTAAGCATTTCGTTCAGCATGCTAAGGATTCTACCAGCTCACTGCCTCAATAATAACAATAGTAATAATCCTTTCTACTAAAGGCACAAGACCTGAAATTGTGTGAGAGGGGACTAGTCAATTACATCAACTCCAATGTTTCACTGGTACTTAATTCATCAACCCTGAAAAAATGAAAGGCAAAGTTGACACTGGCAGAATTTGAACTCAGAACGTTAAGATGGATGAAATGCCACAAAGCAATTTTCCTGATGTGCTAACAATTCTGCCAGCTTACCACCTTAATAATAATAATGATAATGATAATAATGATAATGATTTCTTTTATTTGCCAATAGGGCAAAAAATATATATATGCCAAAGTATAGAAAATATACACAGTATACAATAAAACAGAGAAGGGAAGCATAGGTAGTATACAATAGTAAAAATAAAATAAAATAAAAATAATAAAGTGGCCCTCCTGACATAGGAGGACCTCTGGGAATAATCGAGGAACCCCACCATTTAAGATTTCCCTGAACACCAAGGTCTATACTTAGAGTGGTACCATCCACTCTTGCCATTTTTGCACCCACCTTTCAATAAATTTACTTGAAGACAGCACCTTCCTCTCCAACCTCACTTTCCTTTTCAAGTGAAACTTGAAAAAATTGATGAAGGCTCTACCAAAAAGGAAAGTCTCTGTCCTCATGCCTTTCAGCCTCGTCCACCAGATAACCTCTTTCACCATCATCACCAGGCAAAAGAAAACTGTTTTACCTGTCTGGTTATAGGAAATTGGTGAGTCAATCTTCACTATAGACTCAGCCAACAGATGGATCCATCCCACATATGACAGGAGCTGTTCAACATAACTCCACAGGTCAGCAATGCCCAGACACGGAATGAGTGCCTGCAGAACAGTTTCATCACTCTGTACACACCTCAGACAAGCCTGTCTGACAGCACATTAGTGCCTTTAGAGTTTATCTCAAACTGGAAGTGCCCCTCAGTAGCACAGCCATGTCAATGACATCTAGAAATTATCCATGGTGGTACCTGACTGGAAAGTCCTCTGAAACAGACTAGCCAATTCATTTTTGTCAACGCCCACAGTCTTTCCAAGTAATTGTCGCACTTCCCATCACTAATCCTCTATATATTGCTAATGTGGAACTTCCACCAAGCCCATTGCCCAACCGGTAGAGGGCTGTGAGTGTCTGATGACATTCTAGGTGCCAGGTGCCTAATCTCAGTCTTTTCTTCACCCAGAACTGCAGCTCCATCAAGGAGATCAGTTGCAGAAAGACATGCTTCACAAATAGAGCCCACACATGCTCCATAAATTATTGCAGACGTTACAACCTGAATGTGGGTTTCCATACTGGAAACCATGGCAGGCCTAAGCTGCTATGCAGAGGTTGCTAGCTGCCAGTCCCAACAGATGACAATGCATCTCTAAAAGAAACTAAGAAACTCTCAAAATACAAAGATCTCGAAATAGAGATGACCCATATGTGGAGCCTAAGAGCAGAAATAATCCCTATAATAATAGGAACATTAGGTATGGCTAAAAAACATACAGACAAATACATAGTAAATAAACCACAGCACATACCCAAGGCACACAGAGCTGTGCTCAGTAGTGCAGTGATAGAACATGATAAAAAGTGGACTACAGAATAATAATAATAATAATAATAATAATAATAATAATAATAATAATACCAAGGCCTGAAGTTTTAGGGGAGTGTGGTTGTCAATTTCATAAACCCCAGTACTTGACTGGTACTTATTTTATCATCTCTTAAAGATGAGAGGCAAAGTCAGTGTTGGCAGAATCCATAATAATATTGGTTTCAAATTTTGACACAAGGCCAGCAATTACAGGGAAGTGGTAAATCAATTACATCACTCCCAGTGCTCAAGTGGTACTTATTTAACTGACCCCAAAAGAATGAAAGGCAAAATCAACCTCAGCAGAATTTGAACTCGAAACATAAAGATAGACAAAATGCCACTAAGCACTTTGTTCAGTGTGCTAACAATTCTGCCAACTCATTACCTTAGAATCTGTAATAATATTGATAATAATAATAGCAATAATAACTGTTTGTTATATAAACACAAACCTTGAGATGTTTGACTCTGGATTAAGGATAAAAGGTAAAAGACAATGTTGACTCTGACTGGATTTGAACTCAGAATACAGAGAGAGAGAGAGACAGACAGACAGACAGAGATATGAAACTAACTACTGTAAAACGGTTTGATACTTTATATGGTTTATTTTTACATAAATATTTTTCAGTAAATTAGAAAAAAATAGAATTGTAGACCATATTTTTATGGTAGTGAATTGAGAGGATTGTTGGCATATTGAACAAAATGTCTTTTGGTATTGGATCTGACTCTATATATTGAGTTCAAATATTGCCAAGGTCAACTTTGCCTTTTATCTAACCAGGGTCAATGAAGTTAAAAAAAAAAGATAGAATTAACTAGCCCCTCCCTACAATGATTGGCTATAATTAACTAGCATCGAAAAGCAGGTACTAAAATGAAGATGATGATGTTCCTTGAATTTGTATATTTTTAGTATTCTGATCCTAATTTCTCCTTCTTGAAACTATTAGCAAAAACTTCATTAAGTAATCAGAAGATTCTATTCCCACCTGGATTTCTATCTTCTGATTACACAAGTAAATGAGGGAGCCCCTGGAGCATTTTCAATTAACATGCTAGAAAAAGGAGCTAAATCTTCTTCTGTTTTCACCATCCTGTTAAAGAGAAAATGTAAGACTCATTGAATAATGAAGTTCTGGAAACAGTATCTGGAAAAGAATAATGTGTTGGTCATAACTGGAACATTTTCCATTATAGGTCTGCTTAATCACAGGATTAACTGCAGAGCTAAACAACTCTTGATAGTTGGTCAATAATTTCAAAATCATGCAGTACTTTTATAAAGGGACACTGAAAGCTTGTGATTAGACATTAAAGATAATACTCTTTAGTATTAATAATTTTTGCAAAGGATATTTCATTTGATATTCTTTTAGTTGATATAGGATTCCATCCATCTATTCATCCATCCATCTTCTCCACCACTCAACTATTTCCAAGAGGGTTGTGAAGGCAGAGTTCTCAGACCCCACCTCCCCTGGGACCTCTGCTAGTTAGCTCATCTGAAAGAATTTGTCTTGCAGCCTTTACCTGCAACATTCTAATCACATGTCCATAGTTCCCTGATTTCTGAGCTATGTACCCTGTCAAGTAATGTTACTCCAGAGATCCTTAGGAGGGACCCTATTTCAGCCACTTGTATTCATGATCTTACTCTTTCAGTCATTACCCAACATTCATGACCATAGGTCAGGATAAGCTTCAAAATTGAATTGAAGAAAGCAAGTTTGTTTGTTTGTTTGTTTCTCCCACACACTTTTATGATCAACTGCTAAGCTGATACATTATTGTGATAAAGCACCAGCAATTCTTGTATCCAGTTCAATCTCCAACCTCCCATCACTCATGAATACAGCCCTGAGATACTTGAACTTCTTACATAGTATATTTTATCGTTTATCTTCTACTTGTTTCACTCATTGGACTGCAGTAATGCTAGTGCACTGCCTTGAACAATTTAGATGAACAAAGCAATTCCAGTCCTTATTTTCTTTTTAACCTGGTACTTATTCTCATAGTCTTTTTTGCTGAACTGTTAATTTACTGGGATGTAAACAAACCAACACTACTTATCAAGCAGTGGTGGGGGACAAACACAAACACAAACACACACACACACACATATATATATGATGGGCTTCTTTCAGTTCTCATCTTACCATCTGCCAAATCCACTCACAAGGTTTGGGCCAGCCTGGAGCTACCGTAAAAGTACCTCAAGGTACCACACAGTGGGACTGAACCCAGGACCATGAGGTTGGAAAGCAAATTTCTTACCACACAGCCACACCTGTGCCTTAGATATAATCTATTTTTGTAAGGTTACAGAATAGGGAATATTACTGGAATGACTTATAACTGATGCTTAATTTATCAACTATGAAGCATTTAGCCTAATGGGTAGGGTATCAGCTCATGATCATAAGGTTATGGGTTCAATCCCTAGGCCAGCAGTGTGTTGTGTCTTTTAACAAGGCACTTCATTTTACTTTGTTCTAATTGACAAAGCTGCAAATGTCTATCAGTCTGGTGCTGGTGCAGCTCTATCTTCCTTAAGCAGTTACTTCCTGGATGTACCATTAGGTCAAAGATGAGGATGCTGAGAGAATGTCTATATCTCCTTGTGACTACAATAGTCACCTTAAAACAATTAGCAAAAGCATGATACATGCTACCAAGCCATACTTACTTGTCAGTGACAACTGTACTGTGCTAGTTTATCACGAGTGTCTTTAGCAGAGTCTACTCTGCTGAAAGTGAAGGTGTCTGACATACTGGTTAGTGTGTTGGATCCAGAGTCATTAAGTTGTACATCAGAGTTGTGAGTCAGTGTCTCAGGCTATGCTTTGTTCTAGAGCAAGGTATTTCATTCCACATTGTTCCAGTATATTCAACTGAAAGTGAGCATTCGGTGCTTGAGGGTTAAGCCTGTGACAGACTAGTATCCTGTTCAAGGGAGAAGTCTTGTACTGTCGGCTCAATCACCTTAAAGTTTCCAGTAAGCCCTGACCTCATGTGTCACAAGGTTTAAGGTTGTCTCACTCTTTGGGGAACATCCAGATCAGATTCTGTTCAAAGAATAAGTGCATCCTTTCCTAGCCAGAGGTTCTGAAATTGGACATGAGCACTGACTGTCTCTTCCTGCTCTGATAAACACTTTAAAAAAAAATCATTGGATACCCTTGTTATTACATTTAGACATGTTCCTAGGTTTGGTTAAACCTCAGAAATACACAGAAAGTTGATTGTAGAACGAACTGACAGTAAAATAGGGAACACAGACACAAAAATTAGGGCTAACTGTTTACTGACTATTATTTTAGATGTTCCAAGTCCACTCACAAATATATATGATGTCCCATCATTTGCAGTCACTCAACTGCTCTTCTTCTCTGTCTTTTTTTTTTTCTACAATAACCAGTATTGTTACTAGTGAAGTGAAGCAACAGTTATTTATTTGTTTCTTCTGTGTTGGTACCCATAATATATAACACAAGGCCATGTGCATTTAAAATAATTTATGTGAATTTGTGCATTCTCACAAACGCACATAAAAAAAGATTGCTCAATTTAATCGTGTAGTTATCTCCCTTACACTATCATGCACATCAACTGTTCACTTTACTAAAAGAGGTTAAAATATGAAATATAATTTAAAGAAGCCTGTCTTCCAAGATATGGCTCACCTCTACCTTATAGATCTTATCTTGCTAGATATAGTAGTCTAATATCTTAGATTTAGATACACTCCATCTGTAGTCGAGTTATAATAAAAACAATTTAACACTAAACAGAAGAATTACTCAATACTTTTGTAGAGTACATATTTATTATTTTTTTACAAGAATAGTGTTGACAGTGACTACGAAGTTTCGAACTACTTGCCTTCGTCGGACTATCGGACAAAAGCTAGCAGGCTAAAACTTCGATGTTACTGTCACCCCTCTTCATAACAAAATAACACACACACACACACACACACACACACACACACACATATTGGAAATAACACAACTCTTGTTACTTGGAATATCATCGATAGTGGCTTACCAAGACTAAACACTGAACTTGTCTCTATATGTTTATGTCAACATTTTAGGGATTGGCTTAACTGGGGGTAATGGGCATGTTTAAGTCACCCAGTCACAATGTCGTACAGTGCTTAGTCGCTTATTGTTATATTTCGAGTTCAAATTGCATCACTGTTGGCTTCAGTAGCAGCAATATGGTAGTGTTGATTCTTATTTTTATTGCCCACAAGGGGCTAAACATAGAGGGGACAAACGGATTAAGTCAATTACATCGACCCCAGTGCGTAACTGGTACTTATTTAATCGACTCCGAATGGATGAAAGGCTAAGTCGACCTCGGCGGAATTTGAACTCAGAACGTAGCAGCAGACGAAATACCGCTAAGCATTTCGCCCGACGTGCTAACGTTTCTGCCAGCTCGCCGCCTTATGGTAGTGTTGATTCGATGATCAATGAATAACCCTTTTCTTGGCTTAAATACCTAACCAAAAGAACTCAGTGATTGTTTCTTTTCGATGTCGCTATCCAGTTTCAATTCTTGAATGCAACATATTTATCCTATGTCGTTGATGTTATCAAGAAATGTGTGAATGTCGTGTTATCTTCTTTTGTATCGTTTATAAATCTGATCATTTATAGTAACTTTATAATTTAGATACATTCCTTTTCGTTGTGAGTTCGATTTCCATCGAAGTAGATATTGCCTTTCATCCATAAAATACCAGCCAAGTACTTGAGTCGATGTAAACGACTAAGCCTATTCCACTACCACTACCGCAACCAGAAAATTCTGGACTTCTTCCTTTAGTTGGAGGCCCTTATTATCAATGATTAAGATGGTTAAGGCGGTGAGCTTGCAGAATCGTTAGCACGCCGGGCAAAATGCTTAGCGGAATTTTGTCCGTCTTTACGTTCTGATTTCAATTTCTGCCGAGGTCGACTTGGCCATTCATCCTTTAGGAGTCGATAAAATAAGTGCTAGTTGAGTACTGGGATCGATGTAATCGACTTCAATCCCCCACCACCACTTCCCGCTCCGACATTGCTGGTCTTGTGCTGAAATTTGAAACCAATGATTTAGCCGGTGAGCTGACAGAATTAGCACACCGGACAAAATGCTTAGCGACATTTTTCCGGCTTTATGTTATGAATTCAAATTCTGCCGAGGTTGATTGCACCTTTCATCTTTCGGGGTCGATAAAATAAATTCCAGTCAATGAAACCTTCTAGCCCCCTCCTCCAAAATTTCAAGCCTTCTGTCTTACAGTAGAAAGAAACTATTAATAATTATTACAGTCGTTCAGAAACTTTTATTTAGCAGTGAGGGTTTCTTTTTTTCTTACTTAAAGCAGTTGCTTATGTATATTTTTATGACTTAATAACTTAAGGGCAAGAGAGGTGCAATGCCCACCACGTTTATCAGTATCTTCGTGACTGATGATTGAAAAAGAGGAGAAAAACCCTGAGTCATCGGTTGCTGCAGTGGGAAATAGCACGTCAAGATAACGAGCTAATCTCAGACCAGGCTCGAGTACTTGCAACAGAGTGGGCTCTGCTAAAGATACCAAAGGGCCAGGAGGTACAGTGGGGTGGCCCTTGAGGGACCTTTATGATTTGACGGGCAACATTTTTTTATGTAGTGTTTTTGGTACCGAAACACTTTCAAACTTCGTATACTTGTATATTTTGTGGTATAGAACAGATAAAAAATTTTGTATTCGAAGTTATTTCACGTTAAAAATTGTCTTATTTCGATAATTTCAACTAATCACTGACGTCTATTCAGTTGAATACAGTTACTGCTGTGACGGTGTATATGGTATTAATCCCCGTTAGTTCTGACATTTCCGATTAACTAGACTGTTCGTAAACAAAGGGGAAAAAGCCATCAAAATACTTGAATATTGCCTGCACTTGTTATTGGAGCTGGCAGAATTATTAATGCACCTCCACCAAGTGCTTCATTTCCTAGAAATAGCAGCCAAATCTTCTTCAAATCAAACTCTAGTTTAGGGTTCCGGTTGGGGTTAGGGTTAGGGTTAGGATTAGGGTTGGGGTTAGGGTTAGGGTTAGGGTTATGAGTGAGGTTATGGCAAAAATATACACGCACAGCGTAATTTATTATATAAACAATATATGCGTATAAATTACGATTAAACCGGATGAAATATGTCACAGGGAATAACATTTTTATGACCGGCCAAAAATGATTGTTTACGAAAGAGCGCTGACTGTATTCAGCTGAATAGACGTCAGTGATTCGTTGAAATTACAGAAATACGACAACTTTAACATGAAATAACTTGCGATGTACAATTTTTTGTTAAGAAGGCTAAGAGAAAAAGTTGTTTTGTATGACACATTCTACCAGTGTCCCAAGTTTGAAAGTGTTTCGTTAAGAAAACAAGTGTTGGCCGTCAAATCACAAAGATCCCCCTTGAGTCCCCCCCCCCACACATCTCCTGCCCCCAGCCTATACAAGCTTATACGTTCTGGGTTAAAATCCTGTCGAAGTCAACTTTGCTTTCGTCCTTCTGGGGTCGATAAAACAAAGTACTAGTCAAATTCAAGAGTCGATTGACAAAACCCTTTCTCTAAAATCTACTGGTCTTGTGCCAAAATCACAAAATGCCATGTGATATTTTTCTAGCTCTTTACGTTCTAAGATCAAATTCCGCCGAGGTCAGCTTTGCCTTTCATCCCACCGGGATCAGCTTTGCCTTTCATCCCACCGGGATCGATAATATAAAAATACTGTTCAAGTATTGAGTTCTATGGTATTGACAAACCTCTTTCAAACTCTGGTCTTGTACCTAAATTAGAAGCAAATATTATTTAACACATAAAGCGCGACGGGCCACGATCGTAGCCGCCAGGCACAGGTCGATAGACCACGATCATGGCCCAGATAGATGTATTTAATTTATGGACGTTTGTTAGGGTCTAATGTTACTCAAACGCTCCGATATCCACCAGAATGCAAGAGGACTAATAGCTCAACTAATGAATTTTCAGACGATGTAAAACTTGCCACCATTATATACAAAGAAGATATTTTAACTATTTTTTTGGTTTTTATGTGTGCATGGTAGTCTCATTTTCATAAAATATGCTCAGCAGCCCATGCTATGTGAGTGAAAAATCCCAGCGCTCTATGGGTTAAGCGACGAACGTCGAACAAAATGCCTTGGGGTATTTCTTCCGGGCCTTTACATTCTGAATTCAAATCTCGCCGATGTCAAGTTTAGCTTTCATTCTTTCGGAGGCGATCGAATAAACTACCTGTTAAATACATGATATCGATGGTAATGATGAAATTCTTTTCCCCTCCAAATTACTATCCTTATGCCTAAATCAGAAACTGTTATTATTTATTCATCGGAACATATCACTTTACTTGATTTAGCTTTTGAGAAAATATCTCCTTTATATCTTTTTCTCTGTACGAACGAGTGGTACCGAGAGTTCTCAGATAACATCAACTAGTTATATGGAATATCGTGTCAATTGTATATTATCTATATGAATGTTTAATTGTATTAATTCTGGACTTTCTTTTTCTTTTCCGATTGCAGATGTCTTTGTATAAACTGGTAACGTTCGACGCTACAAATACATTGATTCGTGTGATGGGCAGTGTCGGATTACAATATGGCCGTGTTGCAAACCAACACGGCATATATGCCAATACAGATGAAGTTAACAAAGCATTCAAAACCGCATGGAAACAGATGAATAAAGATTATCCTAACTATGGCGTCAACCAGGGCCTAACTTCTCAGAAATGGTGGACTGATGTTATGAAAAGTAGCTTACTGTCAGTGTGTGATAAGCAGAGTATTGATCCAGACGTGTTGTCTAAAGTTGCTAATGATCTCTACACATTTTTTGCTTCGAACCGAGGATGGGAAGTGATTCCAGGTTCTGAAGAAGGCCTGGCACTCTTGAAAGATAAAGGTTTGCAGCTTGGCATAGTTTCCAATTTCGACAATCGCCTTCCGAATATTCTAACTGATCTTGGTATAGCAAATTATTTTAACTTTATTCTTTGTTCTTCGGTAGAAAAAGTAGCTAAACCCGACGCTGACATTTTTAAAAAAGCTTTACATCTTGGTAATACGAAAGCTGAGGAAACTATTCATGTAGGTGACGATCTTACAAACGATTACCTAGGGGCTAAAAATGCTGGGCTCAGACCAATCTTTTTCCAGAACAATCCAGACATTCCACTACCTGATGAGGTTTCTGAAGATTCAGTCATTTCTAATATGCAAGATATCATTAAATTGCTGTAAATAATCAAGGCCTGCCTTGATTGAGCAGACCTATAATCACAGTTCCAACCATGACCGTCCCGTCTTTTTTAGAATGCATCTACTACAACTGCATTATCCAACAAGTCCTTCCCTTAGTTAAGACTGTACAGTGTCATTTGAGAGAAATTAAGCTGTCTTTTCTGAGAAGTCAAGCGACCACGTAGAAGCACTCTAATATTCTGGGGTAGTTGTAGTAGGGATATATTTCGTTGTAGTAGTGTTCTGGAGTGTCGGTCGAAAACAGTTGTTCTCAACCGAGGTCCATATAACCCTTGGGATTTCATGTAAGATTTCGTTGTTAAAATTTATGTGCAATAAATTGCTTATACTGCTACTATACATAAAATATTCTAACAACCTATTTCTTTATATATACAATTCATAATAATATTTAATCATAAAAATATAGCATTGTTTAAACATTAATTGGCTATGGGAATTCATCCGAGTAAATGTATGTGTGTGTATTTGTGTCTATGTTTGTCCAAACCACCACCGCTTGACAACCGGTGCTGGTGTGTTTACGTCCCCGTAACCAAGCGGTTCGGCAAAAGAAACCGATAGAACAAATACCATGCTTTTTAAAAATAAGTACTGGGATTGATGCATTCGACTAAAAACTTGCCAAGGCGGTACCCCAGCATAGCTGCAGCCTAATGACTGAAACAAATAAAAGATAGAATAAAGTGTTATACCAATACATTATCGTTACTTAAGGCGGTGAGCTGGCAGAATCGTTTTGCACGCTGGGCAAAATGCTTAGCGGCATTTCGTCCATCTTTACGTTCTGATTTCAAATGCCGCCGAGGTTGATCTTGCCTTTCATCCTTTCGGGGTCGGTAAAATAAGTACCAGTTAAACACTTGGTCGATGTAATTGATTTATCCCCGCCCCCGAAATTGCTGGTTTTGTGCCAAAATTTGAAATCAATATATCATCGTTACTTTGTTGGCTGACATTGCCTAAGTAGGACTTGAACCTAGCAGTGATATCTTGATTGTTGTGTAACAATAAATCTAATCCTCAATGTAAAATTCGGAATTCGAGAAAATAGTTGCTGGTGAGTCCATAAAGGGAATTCAAAAAAGAGTTTGGTAAGTTTAGTTGCCGTCAGGAGTGACGAATCTAATGGTGCGATCCTTTACCTTTCATCTGACTAAGAAGATAAAGCGTTGTTGTAATTTGTGTTGTTGACAATAAAATGATCTTATAATCATCATCACCATCATCATTATTTACTGTCCATGTTTTAAACAGTCCTGTTAAGTGTTCTTGGAAGGAAGAACACTTAGAAATTATCCGAATACATACAATTCATGAGAAGATCAATATTTGATAATAATAATAATAATAAAAACTTGCACTGTTTCAGATGCAAAACTTTCAATGTCACTCATATTACAATCCATTCACGTGCGTAAATCTGAAACGCAAAGAAACTTGCGTTTGACTTGGCATGTATAGACAAAGTGAAGGGAAAGTAAGTCACGTCTTCAGTGTATAGATTCATAAATTTCATTTTTTCAATGGTTGAGATAACAAAAGATTCCTTAAAATGCATTGATTTTACTAAACAGAACCGGTGTTAATCACGATTCTGTTCAGATTCCCAACTCTGGACGGAATATTTTAAAATTCCAAAAATAGGAATAGTAATTTTTTTATAAAATTGAGTCGAGAGCCAGACTATACATGGCTCCGTAGATCGCAAGTTTGACACGACTGCTGCAGTACCTCTCAAGTTGGTGAAATTGATGTGGCTAATATCCAAACTGAATATATTCAGGAAAAACGTAGGCGGAGAGGAATTCAAAGACCCACGAGGGAGCTCTGTTAAAGGCATCCAAGGACAACCAGCAACTGATGGTATAAAATATGACGACTTCTCAGACCAATCACCCATTCTCTCTCCCTCTCCCTTCCTCTCTCTCTCTCTCTCCCTCTTTCTCCCTCTTGTACGCTCTCAATATATGTGAATGTATCATATTTTCTGTTAACGTCATTGATACACACGTCTTAACCCTGTTTATTAAAATGACAATATTTTTGCTGAAAACTTTGGATCGGTAGTGTTTGACCAGTATGACATCACCTTGTGACAAAAAGGTAGATAACGCTGATGAGTCATGTCGACCGTTGTAACTTAATTTTTGACTGAACGGTGTTGATTGATATTTTTTGATCTGCCATCTAGTGGTATAAAGTTCTGTGTTCTCAGTGGCTGAATTCTGATCAAAGAATTATAGAAAAAGAATACTTGTAGAAAAGAATACTGACAAGCCCAAGGCCGTATTCGCATCATCATAGGCCCCAGGGAAAATCAGTACACTGTAACTTACAGTATTTATTGACAACATGTTACAAAGATCAGAATCGGGCTCCTAGGCATTTGAGCTCCTATCCCACCACAGCCACCAGGCAATTTCCTTGTGTTCCTAAGCTTTGAGCAAGAGTTATTTAAGGAAAGCAATCCGGTAACGACGAGGAACCTTGGAGTTGGACTCAAAATCCAAAATGTAAACAGGGAAGATTCTGCGAAGGCAAAAGTGATTAACTCATTAGTGTTTAAACCAACTATATCGGGCTCAAATATTCTGCTTGCTTTATGCTCACACCAGCCAGATCTGGCTTCTTACACCTACCCTACAATGTCATTTTAAAATTAAACAATCTCATTGTTGAAATCTCAAAGTTACAAGATAATCCATGATTAATTCAAAATGATGTGAATAAATAAGCATTATATTTGACAGTAATCTGAATGCTGAGAGGTTTAATACGTCCAACTTGCGCAAGACTACCGCTGTTATTGTTCATGTCGCACCACCTTGCAGCAGGATGGTCTGAATGAAGTCTCACTAAATGCGAGTTGTTGTGGTCACGTGTTTTCCGAGCTAGATCAATCCAGGTTTCAAGACAACAAAATACCCTACATGCATGATTGATGCTTACATTTAGCCCACTTTTACCCTGGTCTAACAGTAAAGCCAGCATCAGTGTTCTTGAATGGATCGACCTCTTTTAGAATCTCACCATTGCCTATGACGGTAGACCCTTTCAGCGAGCGAGATGCCAACGAATACACTCTTTCTCTTGGCTACACTGATCTTTTTTTTTTTTTTCCTGCTGACATATGACACGCACACACTGAAGTTTTAAGTTTCTGACTGGATATCAGTATAGTTGGGATCAGAGTGGGTGAAGTCTCGTCTCATAATAGCAACCAGAAAATCCACTTGAGCCTGAGCACACTCTGCAATCTTGTCGATGACATATTTGAAGAACATTTGAGATAGAACACCCAAATAAATTTCGACCGGGTCAAATTCCTCGTTGTAACAACATACCTTTACTCACGTAGAATTCTGATATATTCTAGAATTAGCTTCACAGGTAAACCATTTGTAATCATGATATCCCGGAATGCATTGCAATCGACAGAATCAAAGGCTGTTGCAAAGTCCACAGTGCAAGTGTTGGTTTGCAGTTAGTAGCTCTGACGTTGTTCAAAACCCCTCTCATCGTGAAAATTTGATTTGTATAGCTTCAGCCCTGACGAAAACTACACTGAATTTGTTGTGAGCGTTGACCACACTGGTATTAAAATTCTTTTAGAATGATAGTAAATGTTTTGACTGCAATGTTGATCAAACATTTGCTGCAACGAACCAATTGGCGATAGCGAATACCCAGGTTAAACACGCCACTTCAGAAAAAGACTCTGATCACATTAGACACAAACAATGGCTTCACGGCCTATCAGATTGACTATTTCCTCAGTCTATCTGGCAGTTCCAGGTTAAATAGATGCTTGGTTATTCGAATGTATTTAGTGATGAACTGTTTTAGAGATTAAAAGGTTAACGAATGGGAAGTTAGATGGAAATACGAACAGTCATAATTACATATTTGATAAGAAGAAAGATGGTTGATGGTGAAGATACGATATACGATAGAATCGAACTTCTTTAAATTGAAAATGCATGTAACAATGCATTAAAAACGACGAGCATATTGTATACAGTTCTTAGGTACACTACAACATATGGCTTTTATTTGTAATTTGAAGTTAGAGTTACTATATTTAATAAAGTGAACATTGAAAATCCGATTAGAAACAGTTAGCATAATGATTAAAATTATTTTCATGATTTGGCAAGTATGGGAGAGAAGTGAGGACATGTTTCGGTCTCATTAGACCTCAGCAACGAAGCATAAAGATTACCATACTTGCTGGAGTAGTAATAAAAGAGTTTCTAAATAAATCTACTTTGAAAGTGTACTTTTAATATGTGTCTCTTTAAATACAGGCCTAGCTGTACAATCGTATGACTTCAGGTAAGACGTGCTGGAACCTATGATGACAAATGCACGGCCTTCAGCCTTACTTTTGGATGACGAGGCTTTAAGTCTTTATTTAAGCAGTTACGAATCTTGTGGAGTAAACCAGCTGTCGAGGAAACTGTCTTCGACAAATTGTTTACTTTTTATAAATCCACCAAACAAAAGAAAGCAGGAAGGAATCAGCGTGGCACAGCGTAGTATTATTTAGACGTGAATCTTACAAAAGATTTGAAAAAATAACAAATAGTTTGAGTAAACAGTCGTTTTATCTGTACCTTTGTACATTGTTGACATTCGACCTGCAATAAAAACAAAATATATACATACATAAAAAGTTAATTTTCTTTTCGTTAAAAAAAAAATAATAATAATGTGAAAGTTGTGTGTGTCTTTCGTTTGGTAAGCTGCACGTATTTGACATAATTGTTAAATCCATCTGCTTGCTGAATACCACAAAACAAACAACTCGTTTCATTTGGTTGAGGAGTGTGCAGAGGTGTTATAGCCGTCCACTGGCATTTTAGTATTTCCGCATGCAGTAGGCAGGGTGGTGGCACTCTCGGTTATCGACCATTTCCTTTGCCCACACATGTTCAAAATTTATTGGACATATTATTCTTTTCATCTTCAACTGCAAAATTGCTACAAGTAGCACCACTGGCCAACATAGTTCACGTCTAGTACTACAAGAGTATTCTTGTCATCTATCTGAAGAAAAGTTTACTGTTGCACAATCAAGAAAACAACGATGTTACTTCTATCTGTTTGTTTTATTTTCTTCCTTCTTACATCTGCATCTGCTCAAGTCAGGCGCAAACCAGGAACTGGTCGGTGAGTATATCTAAAGATTCTTCAGTTTTAATCAACCGTGTCGACTGCTTGACATCTCACGAGTAAAACGTGATGTACATCTTCTAATCCAGGGGCCGGGAAACTTTTTTAACCAATTACCTCACAATATATATATTTACGCCGACGTTACCTCCTTGATTTGAAAGGAAGAAAATCATAGATAGTTTGAATTTAAAAGGTTTATTGAATCTATTTTCTTGTATGAATCTATTTACACGTTTATTACATTGGACAGATGCAGCAGTACCAGGAGAAAAATTCCTGTCGTAACAAGGAACACGTTTTTTTTATATAATTTTACTTATGCCTAATGAGTCCTCATTACCCCCAAGAATTTCATTTATATCCCACTTGGGGTAATTTCCCTGGTTCGCGACATCTGTCCGAGTCGTTATATTACTTTACCTATTTTCTGCCATATATTTTATAGTGACACTGTAAGTTATTGCATATAATCTTGTAAAATCATATTTTAATATGTTGCTATAACTAAGGGGGCGACGAAGTGGCAAAATCGCTAGCAAACCGGCTAAAATGCTTAGCGGCATTTCGTTCGTCTTCATGTTCTGAGTTCAAATTCCGCCAAGATCGACTTTGCCTTTCTTCCTATCGGGGTCGATAAAATAAGTACCAGTTGAACACTAAGGTCGATGGAATCAACTAACCCTCTCACCCGAAGTTGCTGGCTTTGTGCCAAAGTTTGAAACTAATATATTGCTATAAGTAAGGCGGTGAGCTTGCAGAATCGTCAGTACGCCAGACAAAATGCTTAGCGGCGTTTCATCCGTCTTTACGTCCTGAATACTAATTCCACCGAGGCCGACTTTGCTTTCATTCTTTCGGGGTTGATAAAATAAGTACCAGTTGAGCAGTGGGGTTGGTGTAATTGACTTTCCCTCTCCCAAAATCGCTGGCCTTGAGCCTGAATTTGAAATCAATTTCTTGCTATAATTATATGGTCACACTCTTATGTCTACAAACATTGCGATAATTCTATCCCTAATGTAACTGATCCAACAGTTATAATGACACACTAAAGTTTCGATATTTAACAGCTGACCTGGTAGGCACCCCACAATATTATCCACCTTTCCAACCACAACTGTGACTAACTTTTTAAATTCAGTACCTCTACCACTCATAATTTTTTTTTTTTTAAATCGCAGCATCCTTGACTTTCGAAAACATTTTTCCACGCTCTGAATTGTTGAAGCATAGAATAAACTTCCCATATTGACTGTTAGCTGTCAGAACACTGCATCCACCAAAATTTCCATGCTTCCTGAAATTCACCAACATTTCTCCTGATAGACCTTTGCACCCTTTCCTCTTTGTGGCTCTTTTAATGTTCACTTTTCTGTTTTTTATCCTATGTAATATGTATGTGCTTCTAGCTCCTATTGCTGTCTTTCTTTACTTGACTTGTATGTCTGCTTTCTGTCCCCCTCTTATACCTTATTCTGACAAGCTGTAATGCACCTGAATACTTAATACATAAGCTCATTATATTATTAAGTACAATAAGTTTCTCCTTCAAAACAGAAGACATAATTTTCTAAAGTGATATCGTAGAAGTCATATTCGACTGAATAAACTCCTGTCTGTTTTATCGGTCCCAAAGAGATGTACAGTGAAATTGGTTTCCATGAGATTTGAACTCAGAATATTTAGAAATTAAAGCATATTCAATAATAGATATGATCAAGTGCTCTTCTGACTCACCTCTTTTAATCACAAATATAGTAACGGAATCATAAATATCCACTTCTAATCATAACTAGCGTCATTTGCCTATGCCTTAGTAATATATCACGTATAGTATCATATATTACCATTATACATGATATTGCACGATTTTATTGCAGTTTTAAGAATAAACGAGGATCTTTTTTAAAACGGGGGCCACATTTTTCATTAACGAAACACTTTGAAACTTGGAACACTGGTAGAATGTGTCATATAAAACATCTTTTTCTCTTAGTCTTCTTAAAAAAAAAAAGAAATCCATAAGTTTTTCCATGTTAAAGTTGTCGTATTTCTGTAATTTCAACCAATCACTGACGTCCATTCAGCCGATATACATTAAGTGCCGACTACATAAACAAACGATTCTGAAACAATTAACCCTAACCCTAACCCTAACCCTAACCCTAGGGTTAGGGTTAGGGTTAAAGCAAATTTAAAATGAAAAAAGTAAATAAAACGAAGGTATGGAGATTAAATACGCTTTACATCGCTTAATCAGCCAAAGGAGTAAATATAAACAACTGAATACTTGTCAGTGATTGGTTGAAATTATCGAAATAAGACAATTTTTTACATGAAATAAATTCGAATACAAAAATATTTTTCTGTTCTATAACACAAAATAGATAAGTATACGAAGTTTGAAAGTCTTTCCGTACCAAAAACACTACGTAAAACATTAATGAAAAATGTGGCCCCCGTTTTAAAATAGATCCATAAACGGTTGTTAACATATATATATTTGATTTTAAAAATCTACCATCCAAAATTAAATGTTGGCGTTCTTTCGATTTATGATCATGATTTGAAAGTAGAAAATTACCGTCAGCAATCGGTATTAAAATTTTGAAAAAAAAAAGAATTATAATTTTGATATAAAATTTTTATTCAGATCGTTATCCCCACCAAATAGATAAATCGAAAAACTAAAAATTTGAAAAGCTGCTCTTTTATATTTTTATCTATTTATTTGTAATTTCTGTTGTTAAAAACAGTAATCTGAAAACATATTAATTAAATAAATAAATAAATAAATAAATAAATGTAAAAGGGTTTGGGACAGTCTCTCAGTATTTTTTACCGATTCTTTACATTCCAAGTTCAAATCCCGCCGAGGGCAAATTTGCCATTCATTCTTTCGAGGTCTAGCAAATCAAAGTCAAGTACTATGATTGATATGCATCGACTAACTCGCTCCTCCAAATTTCAGGCCTTCGAAGCAATTATTAGAAACGAAGGCCGTGGATTGATAGAATCGTTAGAGCAGTGGTTCTCCGCCGGGCTCCATATGATCCCTGAGGGTCCATATAAGATTTTGTTGGGGGTCCATGCAAGCAAAATAGTAAATGGGAAATGCAAGGTAGTATTTTAAGGGTCTATGAAATTTTTTTAATTTGGATGTATTTATTGCAAGAAACCACTCAGTTACTTTCTCTAACGTTTTAGATAGTTCAAACTATACAAGTGAATGTGTGAATAACAAAATAAGAATTTTGAAAGAAGTATCTATAAAACTAGTTTTTAAACATCGAATGACTGTTGGGGTCCACCGAAGTATGTTGTTGTTGTTGTTGTTGTTGGCACTCCGTCGCTTACGATGTCGAGAATTCCAGCTGATCCGATCAACGGAACAGCCTGCTCGTGAAATTAACGTGCAAGTGGCTGAGCACTCCACAGACACGTGTACCCTTAACGTAGTTCTCGGGGATATTCAGCGTGACACTGTGTGACAAGGCTGACCCTTTGAATTACAGGCACAACAGAAACAGGAAGTAAGAGTGAGAGAAAGTTGTGGTGAAGGAGTACAGCAGGGTTCGCCACCATCCCCTGCCGGGGCCTCGTGGAGCTTTAGGTGTTTTCGCTCAATAAACACTCACAACGCCCAGTCTGGGAATCGAAACCGCGATCCTATGACCGCGAGTCCGCTGCCCTAACCACTGGGCCATCGCGCCTCCACTCCACCGAAGTAAGACAGTAATCAAAGGGATCCATAGATGAAAAATGGTTGAGAATCACTGCGTTAGAGCGTCGAGATAACACCTTGGCGTATTTTTATAGGTCTATGTCCTGAATTTAAATCCTGCTAAGGTCAACTTTACTTTTCATCCTCTTGGGATTAACAAAATAAAGTACTAGTCAGCTATTCGGGTTGTTTTAATCGATCAACCCCTCCCCTCAAAATTGCAGTTAATAACTTCATCTGAAAGGTAATGAATTGAAATTGGCACACCCTCTCTTATGAGGACAGGGAATCCAGTTGATCCGATCAACGGAACAGCCTGCTCGTGAAATTAAAGTGCAAGTGGCTGAGCACTCCGCAGACACGTGTACCTTTAACGTAGTTCTCAGAGAGATTCAGCGTGAGAAGACTTGCCATTCCAATTACAAGTACACTTTGTCAGCTGAGTGGAATAAAGTGCCTTGCTCAAGGACACAACGCGCCGCTGGGTATCGAACTCACGACCTTACGATCGTAAGCCAAATACCCGAACCACTAAGCCACGTGCCTTCAATGGTTTGGAACTGTCAGTAGAGTGTTGGGAAAATACTTTGTGGTATTTCTTCCGGCTCTTTACGTTCCGAGTTCAAATTCCGCCAAGATCAATTTCGTCTTTTGTCCTTTCTATTTGAATAAAATAAAGTACCAGTTAAGTACAAGAGTTGATGGTATTAGGTAATCCCCTTCCCTTAAAGCTGCCAGTCTTTTGCCAAAATGAGGAGCTACTTATTATTAACTCCGGCTCTTTATGTTCTGAGTTCGAATCCCGTCGAGGGCATCTAAGCCTTTTATCCCTTCAGGCTCGTTGAAATAAAGATCCAGTCAAGTACCATATTTCCAGGATATGTACACGCTATCCAACTAAATTCGAACTAAGAACGTTTATTTACCAAACTAAATGCAATCGAAACCTAAATATTGACTTCAAGTTTTGACACAACGCCAGAAATTTCGGGAGATGGGATAAGTCGATTACATCAACCCCAGTGCTCAGTTAGTACTTATTTTATCGACCCGAAAAAAGATGAAAGGCAAAGTCGACCTCGGCGGAATTTGAGCTCAGAACACAAAGACGGACGAAATGCCACCGCTGAGTATTTTATCCTGCGTGGTAATGATTCTGTCAACTCTTCGCTTTAATTAACCCTATTTAAACATTGGGTCAATGTGGTCGACTTACACATCTCCTCCAAACTATCTGGCCTTGTACCAAAATTTGAAATCAATATTTAGGTTCCGATTGCACATGCGTCAGTTGCATAATGGATAAGAACGTCACTAGGTTTAGTTTGGTAAATAAACGTTCCTACTTCGAATTCAATCGGGTAGCGTGTACATATCCAGACACCTGGTGATAATCGGAGATCAAACCAAATGACACGAAGATTAGATGGCTAAAGATACGGTTAATTATCCGAAAAATTTTAATCGTAAATAATTATAAAAATGTCACATGAATATGACATTCACGGGATATTATAATACAGTAACAATATTTTGAATAATAATTTCATCAAAAACTCAAACAAAAATTAGCTAGTGCCGCTGGACTGGCTCATGTGAAGGTGGCACATAAAATACACCATTTTGAGCGTGGCCGTTGCCAGTAACGCCTGACTGGCCTTCGTGCAGGTGGCACGTAAAAGCACCCACTACACTCTCGGAGTGGTTGGCGTTAGGAAAGGCATCCAGCTGTAGAAACTCTGCCAAATCAGATTGGAGCCTGGTGTAGCCATCTGGTTCACCAGTCCTCAGTCAAATCGTCCAACCCGTGCTAGCATGGAAAGCGGACGTTAAACGATGATGATGATGATGATGATAGTCTTATCTAATTTTTTTTATAGCAATCGCCAACAATTATATGCCAATAACTTTAAAACTTGTATGTATATAAATATGTAGGGAGAGATGTATGCATACATATAAACAACCCTGGTTTTAATGCCAATTTTTTTTTACTACTCGTTTATCAACAGAAAATAGTGATAGTAGAAACATTCATTGAGGGACATGAAATCTACACCATATTGCAACAAACATTCCTCCCCGAGATGTTGTCTTGAACTGTTGTTATTGTTGTTGTTGTGATTGTTTAGGCCCAGATCAACTCTGATTTGAATAGATCCATAACCGAAGGAATACTGTTCGGGACCATCATAAGCGCGGTGGTCACCTATGGTGACCATCTTATCTTTTTTCAGATCACTTAAGATTACAATGAGGAAAATCGCCCACTCCTAGAAATAGAATCGCACTCACCCAACACCGTAAATCTTGTGGTATGGGTAAATAACGAACAATGATGAATGCCTTTGTGCATTGCGGGGTCCTCAATCTGCTCCAAAACTGCAGACGATCCTTTGGTCGAAAAGGATGTCACCCAACTTCGCGGAATCCCACTTTTCTCCACTTCTCAATCCTGATGGACTATGAGCAGTATTCTTGCAGAGAAAGTTTCCACCTTCGCTGTCCGCTTTCCATCCAACCCCGCACTCGGTAAACCACCTCTAAATCTATTCTCTTCCACTCCATCAAGTTCACAACTATGTACGTTGTCATTCGACCAATTAGAAATAGCAGCCAATTTTTCCTCTAATCATACGCTACGCGGTAGTCTTTTAAAAAAAGAGAAGGTTACATTGTTCAAATAAGTCCCTTATAGATAGGATTGTCATGATTGAAACCTTTTTGATCAAAAATTTGCCAGAATAAGGCTGACTTGGGGCTAAACAATAACTGTATGGGACCGGGACAAGATGGAAAGGAAATGTACAAATCCATCCTGTTTACATTTGACGGATATTTGTCCTAATCTTGTTTCTTGTTAACACAACGTTTCGGCTGATATAGCCTTCATCAGACTTCGATGTTGTTATTAATATTCAGGTCACTGCTTGGGATCGAACTAGCAATCTTGAGGTTAGTAGCCTGCACTCTTAACCACTACGCCTTATGCCCGTGGGTAATTATAAAGTGAATTTTAGGGATTATAAATCTAATATTTTCCTATCCTTCCTTAATACCGGTTCCTATAAGCTACTCATATCTACATTCGGTCTGCTTAGGAGGTTGTGTCCTAGCATATGTGCTGCTTCTTTTAGTTTTCGTATTTTCCAGTGGTGTTCTCTATTATTTTAACTTCATCCCACAAGGGGAGGTGGTCTCCATTTTTCCATACATGATCAGGTATACCCGATTTATCAATATTTCCCCGTGTCACAGCTTTGCGATGTTCGTCTACCCTTATTTTTAGGGGACGGCATATTTCGCCTTTGTCTAACCTACCACAGCTGCATGGGATGGAGTACATGCAATCTTTGGTCATATTCTCTTCTATTGGTGGTTTTACTCGAAGGAGATATTTGCGAAGTGTTGTATTACTTTTGAATACTGTCCTGATGTCATATGGGCCGCATATCTTTTGTATCTTTTCGGAGAGGCCTTTTACATAGAGTAGACAGATTGTGGACAGTTTATTGGTTTCATCCTCTCTTTTCTTCATAATTGGAGTGGATAGTATGTTTTGGGGGTAGTTGTTGCTTAATAGATTGTTATTGAGCTTGATCACTTCTTCGTAGTGCAGACCGAGTACAGATATGAGTAGCATATGGGAATCGGTATTAAGGAAAGATAGGAAAATATTAGATTTATAGGCCCTAAAATTCACTCCATAATTGCTCACGGTTAAGAGCGCGGACTACTAACCCCAAGATTCCGAGTTCGATTCCAATAATAATAATAACATCGAAAAATACCTTAGGAATGAGAACCCAGGTGCGAAATTTCCCCAAGACACCTGATGAAGGCTGGAGGGTATATCAGCCGAAACGTGTTAACAACAAACTAGATGAGGACAAATATCTGTCAAATGTAAATAACGTACATAATTCCTCATCTCTTAAATATAGAACTGTATCCATCCTGTTTGCAACTAATAAAATATTTACATTGCTGCTCTGTGATCTCGGCTATGTCCACCGCCTCAATTTAATTTTTAATTTGATAATGACTTTAAGGCGGCGAACTGACAGAATCGTTAATAGAACGCTTAGCGGCATTTCGTCTGTCTGCACGTTCTGAGTTCAAATACCGCCGAGGTTGACTTTGCCTTTCATCCCTTTCGAGGTCGATAAAATAAATACCAGTAGAGCACTGAGGTCGATGTAATCAACTCACCCCTCTCCCGAAATTGCTGGCCTTGTTCCAAAAATTAAAACCAGTTTAATAATGAATTTGCCGCTTAGTAGAATGGGAGAAGTGGAACCGTGTAATATTCATGACTTTTCTAACATTCAACCAAATAACTGAAACGAACTAATGAAGAGAATCGAACCCGTTATTGAGGGTCAATGATAGATCATATTTTGCGATACTTAAATCTCATTTGCTTTTAATATCGATTTTCCTTCAACAGTTAATCCAAATCGACCGCAATACCACCCAGCTACTCTTTCTTTTGGCTGGTAGTGGCCGCCTGTTTACCGGATGTCAGGATTTTAAAGCAAACGTTTAGGAAAATCTCTTAAACTAAGAATATATTTACTTTACAAACAAAATACAAAAGTTATCTCAGCAGGGCTATGTCATTGAGAATTTTACCCAGTCAACTACAGAAAATCTACTCCTTGTTTTAACAAATGCAAACTAACAAAATAATCCAACTTTGATTTGTAGAAAATACAACGAACTCGTTGATTCGTACGTAGAGGAGGTGAGGTTTACAATAAGTACTGTTGGTACATTGGTTGGTGATGAGTTCTAAGTAAACCAAATCTGCTACATTATGGTTGTTTGCGTGTTGTTGTCTTTTAACCTCTGATAGTCCCGTCGCCTGACTTTAGTGCCCGGGGATGCTTTAGAATATTCTGGGTGGGCACTAATTTTTGTAAACCTTATTTTTGCGCACCATTGAATAGTGAAGGGGGAGTGCTATCCAGTGCACCCACTTAGCGACGGGTATGACCTCTGATCAATCTTGATCGAACAGCAAACTTATAATCAAAGACACCCCAACCATGACTCTCCCATATGTTTATATATATGTGTGTGTGTGTGTGTGTGTGTGTGTGTGTAAGACATTGTCTAATTTACCATTTTTATATTTAACTCTATAAGCTGTGATTTAAACGGGAATTGATTGCTTGTCTCTTGTCGGTCGATTGTCAAAGTTGAAGCTTTCTTGTTGGTTCGTGCGATATAAGTTTTGATTGAAGTGTAGCAACATTTTGACTCGTGTCACAAAAGCCTTCGTTAAATGCTTTGAATATTACTAATTTCTATTTCCCACTTTACATATTTCCGTATAACGCCTTTAGCAGTAATTGTGATGGTGATAGTGGTTGCGGCGTTGGTGGTGTTAGTTTCACATTCTATCTCGAACTATGGAATTCTGGCTAGACAACTCAAAACGTTATATACACAACATACTGTCAACTAGATGCTGCACTCCACGACAAACAATTTGAAGGAAGACTAAGGTAGATAAAAAGAGAATACATTGAACAAAAACTAACAAAGAAGACCAACAAAGACTAACGTTGGTTTAATACAGACTGAAACTTTCCGAAACTGACATGGTCAGAGAGAACCAAATTCTTCCTCCTCTGTACTGCAACAGCAAGATCAAAAGCAGATGACTCATTGAAAATTATATTTATACAACAGGTTATAGTCTTAACACCAAAAGTCAGCAATAGATTGAGACAAATGCTATGGACAATCTTATCATCACCCTCAGTATCTGTATTGTTATTTAATCGAAAAAGAAGGCAGCGAACTGGCAGAATCTTTAAAGTCGGAAAAACCTTCTTTGCGATATTTCTTCCGGCTCTTTACATTCTGAATTCTAATTCTGCCGAGGTTCACTTTGCCTTTCATCCCTTTGGAGTCGATAAAATAAGTGCCAGTCAAATACGGAAAATGATGGTGTTGACTAAGCTTCCATCTCACTCAAAATTGTTAGACTTGTACTTAATTAGAAACATTTAATCGGAGAAGGTGCAGTGGACTGACAGAATCGTTAGGGAGTGGGCAAAAGGGTCTGTGATGTTTAGTTACATCCCTTTGCGTTCTAAGTTCAAATCCCATAGGTTTTACCTTTCATCTTCAGTAATCAATGTAATATATACCAGTCAAGTAAAGAGGTCGATACAATCGACGATAAACTCCCTCAAAAGTTTTGGTTTTGTTGTTACATAAGAAATCTTTATTCAGAGAAAGGGTAACACTCACGGTCATAATAATTTGAACCCATACTAGTGTGATTGATGAAGTTGATGCTCAGCTTATATATTGTATATGTTGTCTGTAAAATAACATGGACAGGGAGGACGTCCCAGCGCGGTTGTAGAACCGTGTAAAATGAATCGAGATAAGTGTTTAGTGTAGAGTTTGATGTGGTGAGGAACGAGAGGGATAATGTAGAGAAGAGGTGTGTATATTGGGTAGGGCTCAATATACACGCTTATGAGGCACCCACCAACAGGGTGAAGAGTTCTTTTCAAAATTTAAGTGGGCTCTGAGTTTTTTTTAGTGGCGGGAGGGAGGTTTAGAGTAGGCTCCGTGAAATATTCATGGACTCCTCCTTAGCTCTCCAGGCCTTGAAAGCCCTATATTGGTTAAATTCCTTCTTATAGTTAGTTCCCTGATGTTGGTAAGTTCAAGTGGAGATGGTGCGCAACTTGTTAGCAGATGATGTAGAGCTATTCAAAGTGACAGAGCAGAAACACCGGGATCTATAAGTTACTGGTTGCTGCATGTTAATTATAATTTCTGATTCAGGCAAAAGGCCTGCAAATTTGAGGAAATTGAGTAAGTCGATACTTCGGCTCCTATACTTGACTGGTACTATATTTTATAAACCTTGAAAGGATGAATAACAGCAATGCTAACACGGTGGGTTTTGAACACAGAACGTAAGACATTTTTTTCTGTTGTTCTAACGGTTCTGCTACCTCACAGCCCACTTAGCAGTTAATCTATCTGTAATACATTAAAAGTGAGTTTGAATCTTGCTTGCTTGCAATGTTACCCAGCCAAACTGGCGCATAATGGGAAAATACCATGAATTAAGTTGCCCATGAAATGTGAATATGAACGGAATAAAACAAGTTTCGCGTAAATCGGACAAGTGGTTGTTGAGATATTAGGGGTTTAATAAATACTCAAAACGGTGCATAATGGGAAAATATTCCGAAAATAGCTTAACCCTGAAAGGGAAGAAACTTTTACCTTTCGATTAAACACAATCACTTGACAACGAAAAAAAATACGATTTGTTTTTAATAGAAAATGTTTCCATTTTCGCTTTTGTTAAACACAATATTTTAATCATTTGTAAATATTTTTAAGTGAATGAGATTTCAAAAATGTAAGTTGTTTGTACAGTAAGTACTTATATTTTAGCTTTCTTTGAACAGACAATATCTTAATGTTTTTTTAAAAATTATTTTCAAGTGAATACCATTACAAAAAGTTTTTTTTTGCATATTTAAAAAAATTTTAAAGTAAAAATGACTTTTAAAACACGATAAATATTTCGTAAAAGACCCATTCGTAACCTCGTTGTGAAAAAATTATTTTCCATAGTTTTTTTTTTTTTCGAATGCATTCAACGTATCTCACCTCCAAAGATTTGGCGGCTATTTCTAGCACGCCCTGCTACCACGAAACTGCTATTTGAGATAAATGACCTGAAATACCTGTTACGTGGTAGCAGGGCATACAAAAAAATAGCAACCAAATCTTTCCTTTTCTGGGAAAAGGAACCGTTTACGCGTGATTTCGATTTTACATTTGTTGAAAACCTGCGAAATAACCTGGAAAAGAAAAAAAACTCACGGAACAAAACTCCGTTGCTAGGAAACTCAGACTTTCCCGGTGACCCAACGGGTCATGGGTAGTCTAGTATGATAAAAATTCGTAAAGTATTATGAATTCAAAACCCCTATGAATGGATAATGTACGCGGTTTTCAAGAAACATTCTATTTTTGACCAAATTAAACTTCTAAAAGACTGACTTGAAATTAATTCAAATTAGTTAATCAGTTGAAAATGTCAGTAAGTAAAAGACCGAAGTAATTACAGTTGAGAAAATTCAGACAGTTTAACAGCCTCTTTTTTCCACCTCCTCCTCCTACATTCTCTTTTGCTTTTTACCTCTTCTTAAAAACCGCCCTAATTCAATGACCTTGACAGGACTTCCTGTATCTAGTTCATCTCAAACAACATTGTTTTATCTCTCTCTCTCTCTCTCTCTCTCTCTCTCTCTCTCTCTCTCCCTCTTTCTCTCTCTCTATCTCTCTCTCTCTCTCTCTCTCTCTCTCTTTCTTTCTTTATTTCTTTCTTCCTCTCTCTTTAGATACCAACTATTCTCTATTCTCCTGTACAAACTCTCTCTTTGCTCTTCACATTCTTTATGTTCACGGAACTGTAAGCTTACTGGCCAGCCAAATGACAGAACAATCCGTACGTTATTAGTTCTATCACATTCGTATATGTATGTATGTATGTATGTATGTATGTATGTATGTATACACACACACACACACACACACACACACACATGCAACAAAACCACCATAAGCCAAGAAAACAAGAACCTCCACGAAGACTAAAATCTCAATGAAGGGTCTAAAAGCCCAAAGTCACAAAAAACGGATCCTTATTTATTACTAGAGTTGGTATACGAATATTAATAAAGTACAATAGTATATTCCCATGATGACCAATTTACCAACTGGTTTCATGCCAGAAGTTGAGAAATACACCGGCAATCATCAGAAAAGGTCGAGAGGAATGGCATGGTGTGGGCTCTTTTCCACATATATATCCACGACTATTACTTCTCCTCTATTTCCCACTCAGCTACACATCTCAACTCCACCCTGTCCTCCTCACCCCGCCCACAACTCCACTCAACAGATACGTATCTCCCGTACAGTGGTAGCCATTTTATCTCATAATTCAGAGGACGTAACTTCATTGAACTGAAAAGTACTTTTCTCCCCGCATTTTAACCTGGGCGATTTCGTTCCAGTTTCTCTTTTTCTTTTTTTCTTTTTTTTTTTTTCAAATCTCCAATGGCAAAAAAGACCATGGTAAACCATTTCTTTCAGCATTCTCTGATGACAATCGATTTTTTTACTTTTCGTTTTTTTTCCCTCTCAGCTCTTACTATGAAACCGATTTGTAAATTGGCCGTTATGGAAATGTAATGTAATATAATTGATAATAATAATAATAATAATAATAATAATAATAATAATAATAATAATAATGTTGTTGTGGTGAATAATAAAGAAAGAACATGTATGATAATCGACATAGCGTGCCCCGATCACAGCAGGATCAATGTGAAAGAAGAAAAAAATAAATAACTATGACAATTTGAAATGGGAAATACGATAAGTTGTGGTCAATGAAGAGAGTAGACGTGATACCAATAGTAATTGGTGCACCTGGAAGTATCAGTACTCAACTACCAACATGGCTGAAAAAGATCGGTCCAAGTGTGAAGGTAGAACACCTACAAAAATCAGAATTTCTTGGAACTGCAAGAATTCTTCGCAGGGTTCTTGAAGCATGAACAGTAAACAAGTGTCACTTTAGTCTGCTGGCTGTGGACAGCTGACACTTTCCAAAATACCCAGCAAAATTAGTTGTGAGTTTTCATATAATAATTATAATATACATTTATAATATAGACAATATATGTAATAAATACATACATACATACAGCGATAGATTTTGTCTCAGCATGAGGTTGTCATTGAGTACATGCTAATGGCAAAGCTCAATGATGCAGAAAAGCGCGTCGAGCATTTTTACGCCTCTGCTAGACGATTTTGGTCTGCTATTGATATATTCTTGCGTTTTAAACACAGCACGTATATAAGACAGACTACCTCCGGATGAATACTGCGGTTAATTTGCCTTTCGGTGATAGATGTATCTGCATTATGTCTGATGCATATATGTGTGTGTGTGTGTGTGTGTGTGTTTAATAGTGCTTGATGGCATTCCACCTGAGGAAGCACCCACACAACTGTTGCTGAAAATATTCAATAACATAAGTCTAAAGAATCATCGTATACAATGAAATATAAATGTAAACTGAGCAACTTAAAGCTGCGGTCCGGTGCAGAAACAAATGGCGCGATTTACTATTAAAGCCTGGTATTTTCCATCCTCGTGTTATATTATCCTAACACGCGTGCACACACACACACATACAAACTCGTCCCCAGTTCAGATTCGAACCCGTTAGAAAGTCATTCACTATGTTTTGTCATGGAGTGTATTCAAATGTGTTTGTCTTCTTCTTTTAACCTACTTCTATGCAAGATCTTTGCCATATGATATTTCAACATAATATCGAGTATCCTAAAAGACATTTACCCTTCCCGCTGTCTCTGCTGTAATCGTTTACGCTTCGCCAAAATAGTCGCTGTCAAAATAATGTATTTATCTTCCTTTGTTGTTTGTGTTTATTGTAAACTCTTGAGTGATGTAATCGATATCGTAGTTGTTTAGTAAATGATAGCGTCTCTTTAATATTAGTAGTCGTATTATCATTTCAGAATAGGACGATCTACAAAAGCCACTGAGGGTGCCCCTTCTACTCATACTAATTGATAATAAAACGTGTACACCATGGGTTGTTTTTTATTATTATTATTATTTTTATTTTTATTATTATTATTATTATTATTATTATTATTATTATTATTATTATTATTAATGGGGCAGTGAGCTAACAGAACTGTTAGTGCGCCAGCCGAAATGTTTAGCAGCATTTCGTCCGTCTTCATGTTCTGACTTCAAATTCCACCGAGGCTGACTTTGCCTTTCATCTTTTCGGAGGTGGTAAAAATACCAGTTATGCACTGGGGTCGATGTAATCGACTTAATCCCCTCCAATAAACGAAGATCAGTGGGGAGAGGCAGTCCTCTCGGAAGATGCCCCTCCTGATTTCTACTGTCTCTAAACTTCTTACGTATGCTGTCAGGTCAGTCCTCCAATTCGCCATACTTTTTCCAAGCAATCGCTCAACATTCAATACTATACCAAATAGGTTCATACATTCCATAATCCAAGAAAGTGGGATCATATCGTACACCTTACGATAGTCGATCCATTACATGGCTAAGTTACTTTTCCTCCTCTTGCAGTCTCTAAGTACAGTTGATCCTTGGTACCTCTGCACTTACACTTGCAAACCTTCTGCTCATGTGGCAGGATTCCATTTTTTTCCCAGATGCACGTACACTGACTCTGCGAGTATTCCAGTCGATAATTTCCACATAAGTGGCAAACAGGATATCGGCCTGTAATTGTCTACCGTATTGCCTTTTTCAATGCTTTTCAAGTGCAGTACTGTCCTACCCAATGTCAACCACTCTGGTGTTACTTGGTCGGCATTTAACAAGGTGTTGAGTCGCGCAGCTATTCGTGCATGACATTCACCAAATCTTTTGATCCAGTAGCCTTGAACTCCATCAGGTCCCGAAGCCTTCCAGTTGCCCATCTTTTTTGCTGATGAAATCCTTATTATTATTATTATTATTATTATTATTATTATTATTATTATTATTATTGCTGCAATTGTTGTTGTTATTGTTGTTGTTATTATTATTGTTGTTATTATTATTGTTATTATTATTGTTGCTGTTGTTGTTATTATTGTTATTATTATTATCATTGAAGACGACGCACAGTCTCCAATATTATGACGATGTAGATTGAAAACATTGTCTACTGGGGGTTTGTACTGTCTGCCAAGTCACAAGGGCTTCAGACAGATAGTACTTTACGCAATATGCGTGCAGTTCCAAGTAAAATCGATTTTTGCAATACACCTACCTAGAGGTAATGAGCTGGCAGAAACGTTAGAGAGTCGGACAAAATGCTTAGAAGCACTTCTTCCAGTACTTTACGTTCTGAGCTGAACTTCCATCGAGGTCGACTTTGCTTTACATCCCTTCAGTGTTAATAAAATAAATGCCAGTCAAGTACTGAGTTTCATGTAATCGACAAACCCCGGTCTTCATAAATTTGCTGTCCTTGAGTCAAAATTTAAAACAATTATGCAGCCATTTTTTGCCAGTTTCAGCTCCTCACAGTCATCCTTATAATGCCAGGATAAAGAAAAGTAAAATAAATTTTAAAAATCAGATGAGTTAAATTAAATGAATAATTAACATATACTTTTATTCTTTTACTTGTTTCAATCATTTGACTGCGACCATACTAGGACACCTCCTAAAAAGTGTTAATCAGACAAATCGACCTCCAGCATTAATTCTTTTTTTTAAATGTAGTACTTATTCTATCACTCTTAGTTGTTGAATCGCCTATTGGCGGGGTCGTGAACAAACCAACACTGGTTATCAAATGGAGTGAAAACTAACACAAAGATACGCACACACATATATTGCTTTCCGCAATAAACATACACTTCATTAAAATGGCTCTGATCAAATAATAAGGGGTCGCACGGGCACTCAAATTTGAGTGCAACGTTTCTTATAATAGAAACAGATGTAAGCTAATGAAATTGATAACGTGACTTCTATTCTTTTGCCATTCATTAATTCATACTACGCTCTGTACTCAGCTGGCACTTTTCTCTAAAGAACAAGTATATTGTCTTTTAACAATTGGTTTTTAGTCTCGCTTTGCCAAGGCTAAACCATAAAGTACATACACACATACATACATACATACATACATACATACATACATACACGTGTGTGTGTGTGTGTGTGTACACACATGCGTGACGAGCTTCTTTAAGCTTCTACGTTCTTACCTGCCAAATTTGCTCACTAGACATTAATCAGCCTAGGCTATAGTTGAGGACTCTTACCCAAATTGCTGCGCCGTGAGACTGAACCTAAAATCAGGTGGTTGCAAAGCTACCTTGTTAACTGCACAGATAAACGAGAGAAATCAAATGGTGAATGATAAGTGATGGTAAAATATATTAACACTCATCCTCAAATGTTTGTTTGAAGAATCAATCATTATTATATCTTAACTAATTTTACAGTCAGTTGTTGGACAAAAGAGACCAGATGATACGACTCCCTGAGGATGGTTCTTTACCAGAAGCACTTCGAAGACGTGGAGTGTTTGGGCAATTGTCAAGGTCGAAATTTCGACCTTTCGAGAAAGGACGTATTTTGGCGACTCACCAGAAATATCGAGAAGCTATCAACGGTGCCAATCTATTATTAATGGTAAGACCAGAGTTAAATCTCATTCAGTAGAATATCAGTTACCAATGATTAGTACTACAAACAACTAGGACCCATATTTCCTTGCAGCTCACATGCATATTAATATTTTACGATTTATATTTCTATAACCAGAGTAATTCTCTCAGAATACAAATTATTTTAAAATTAATTTTATTTATTTATTTATTTATTTATTTATTTATTTATTTAGCTTGCTTCCATGGTTCGAGGTACATAGTTTCAGGTTCAAAACCATAGTGTACCATTTTGGGCATGTGCCTCCAATTATAGCCTCGGGTTGACCAAAGCCTTGTGAGTGGATTTGATAGACGGAAACTGAAAGAACTCCGTCGTGTGTGTGTGTGTGTGTGTGTGTGACCAGTGTTAGTGTGTTTACGTCCCCGTAACGTAGTGGTTCAGCAAAAAAGATCGATAGAATAAGTTCCAGGTTTTAAAAAGTACTGGGGTCCATTCATTCGTCTAAAAATTCTTCAAGTCGGTGCCCCAGCATGGCTGCAGCCTCATGACTGAAACAAGCAAAGGAAAGGAAAGACATACATACATACATACATACATACATACATACATACATACATACATACATACATACATACATACATGTGTATGTGTTTGTATATGTATATTTGTCGCTTAAGAGATTGATAACAAAGTAATCTAGAAACTCTCAAATGCTGGGATGTCCAATCTTGGCTGTAGTACAAATCAGCGTGGGGAAGGGCGGTTGTTATAATCTTTGTCTCCCACCTTAATCCACTAAACTAGGTGGATCAATATTTTTAGCGAAAGCAAAAGCAAAAGAGAGTTTTTACGGGTGCATACCCGCCTCTGTGTGTGTGTGTGTGTATACCCACACACTCGCCACTCCACCCCCACACACATATGTATATAACGTATTGAATTATAGATGTACTCAGGATATTCCGGTGATATGATGAATTAACTTTCTTTAGTTGTAATAATTGGCGAATATACAATTGAATACACTGACTATACATATCGATGTAAGCATGTACGTAAAAATTTGCATACTGAAATTAATAAAATTACATAATGAAAGTTATGAAATGGCTGTAATCATACGAGAATCATAGAGAAAAAATAAATCCATCAGGAGGTCTCACATCTCCTGATGGACGGTTTATCTTTATCATGAGTTTATGGTGGTTTTTGGAGCATTGACCCTACTGAATCTATACACACACACACACACACACACACACACACACACACACACACACACACACACACACACACATATATATATATATATATATATATATATATATCGTCAGTAGATCATAAATCCGAAAGAAAAGCACATTCTAAGTTATAGAGCGTTAGAGTATTTAGATACAGATAATTATGGCTGGTTCATAGGATTATCCTGAGTTTCGCGTCTATAAAGCACTTGGCTTTACACGTCTCGTCAGGCCCTAATGGCCGGTGTCTGACGAAATGTATGTAAAGCTAAGGCCTTGTGGATGCGAAAACCTGGGTAACCTTTATATATATGTTTCTAGAATTTTCATCTTTAATATGTACCTCATATCAATACAAGAACTACATACTGAAATAAGTAGATGCCCTTCAAGTGGACACAGCTTGGATTTTACCCTACCAACATAATTATATATATATATATTATGCATTTAATGCAATTGCGATAAACACCTTACAATTTTTAGGAGAAAGATTTGGAAGAATTAGATGAAAGTTCTCCGGTAATTTTCTTTCATGTAAATAAATGTTTATGTTAATTTAAAAATTTGCCTGCAAAATCTTATGAAATGACAATGTTCCTAAAGATGTACATGTTTATATGTTATATATGAAAATAAGAGTGAACAAAATGTGCTTAAAAAACAAACATTTAAGAATGCAATAAGCAGCACATTACAAAATATTTTTGACTGAGTGTATTTCTAACTTTCGGTTTTAATTTTAAACACATCCTCCTCTGTTTTCAATGTTTCCATAATAGAAGCGAAGTTACTGGAGCTTGCTACCATAATCACACGAAACACAGCATCAAATTTATCAACACGTGCTTCCTCACAGATAAAAGACTTTTCAAAGACTGCTCGGTTTCGCTTGATACTATGGCTACAGGCATGTGCTTTCTCGCAGACAAAATAGTTCTCATGTTCCACTTCTTACAATCGAAACAGGCATGAATGTGTCTGTGGCTTAAGATTGGCTAAAATTACAAGAATTTTCAAACTTTAATTGCTAATAATTCTTTGTTTATTGATTTAAAGCAAAAATTACTTTCACGTCATTAATTAGCCTATAAAAGTGTATCATTACACTGAATATGAAATCACTTCGAATAGAATTGATGGTGGCAGCCAAACCGAATAGATCCCAGTACATTCTACTTGCCCTTTGTTCAAGCAGCAACTTTCCCGAGAAAACGTGGTCTTCGGACCATTTAGTATTAGAGAAGTTAAAGTAATCCAAAAGAAACGTAAGCCTCTCTCTCTCTCTCTCTCTCTCTCTCTCTCTCTCTCTGATTTACTTTTCTAGATACCCTTGATAAGTCAGCAATAATCAGTTGAACTAAAAAGAAAATACTTTAATAAAAACCACTCAAGGACTAACTATACCAACGGTTCACAATTTCGTTCTGATGATAGAACACAATGATTTAAACACAAAACGGACTTCACAACGAGTTTCAAAGCAAAAAGTATGTTTATAAATGTACGCATTCAAGGGTATTCACTCTTTATCCACACACAAACTTAAAATATGGAGTAACAGATGTCCTAAGAGGGTGAAACCCAATTATATAAGCTAAAGTGTATATGGGTAAGATAAGATTAAGTGTTGTTCATTACCCTAGAGATTAATCAACGTTTTTCACTAACTGGAATAATGTTTCATTCTTATCTATTGTAATATCGTCATTATAAGAATACAGGTGGCCCGCTCTTCTGCTTTGTTTGTAAAACCAGACATCACACACTCTCACTCCCTCTCGTTCTCTCTCTCTGTATACATATATCCAAATGTATACGTGCATGTGTATGCGTGTGTATGTCAAAGTATATATGTGTTTGTGTGTGCTGTAATATATATATACACATATTTTTTCACGTCTGGCCGTATAGCCTTTTTTGTTTGTTTTCACTGTTTCGTTTTCCTGTCTTGTTTTCTGTCCGCCACTACATTCCTCCATGGTACAAATTTAATTTGTGGTCCGTGGGAAGAGCCATTCTAACGATGCGTCCTGCCTTAACTCTTCGAAACGCTTAGTTTTAGAATGGTGGCAGCTGATGAAGGAAATGTTCTCTATGTGGCCTGTGTGTTTTCTGTATTCTGTTTACCATTTTGTCCACGTTTTTTTTGCAACGTCCTGTACCCAGATATGCATCTATATATACATGTAGATGTAGGTATGTACATACATGTACGTATATATGCATATACTCATTTATTATTTGTATATATATAAATATATGGATCTAGTTGGTTTGGCTGCCAGCATTATTTTCTGTTCAAATTGATTTCATATTCAGTGTAATGATACACTTTTATAGGTTAAAGAATGACGTGGAAATCATTTCTGCTATAAATCAATAAATAAGTTAGTAGCAATTAAAGTTTAGAAATTTTGGGTAATTTTAGCCAATCGTAAGCCACAGACACATTCATACTTGTTTCCAT